>NW_007253911.1:660678-750079 GCF_000164805.1 Carlito syrichta
CCGATGGTACTGGGAAACTATGGGGGGGAGGGGAATGGGATTAACAGTAGCAAATATCTGTTGGGGGATGGGAAAACACCTCTTATCAACAGGGTGCCTGAATGAAACGTAATTGTACCCCTAACCCCTAACTGTACCCCACAAAACCATAATAAAAAATACTGATTAATAAATTTTAAAAAATGTAAACATTTGAATATGTTTACCAAAACTCATTTGAAACTGAAAAAAGGAAAAAAGCATGAGAGACTGTTTTTAAACCTATATATGAAAATTTGGTCCACAGCCTTCATCATATTACCTATTATTACAAATAAATATTAGTCATACAAACAAATCCCATTTTATAAGAAATAAAACTTGGCTCCAACTGCTGTTTGTAAACCAGTGAATTTGTATTATGTTTTACTATATCTTGACTAAAATTTCAAGTGAAAGGTAGGGAATATGCTTCTGTCTATATATTTGTGTTGTCTGTACATTTTTATGTTGTGCCTATATGGCAAAATCTGATGTCTACCAGAAATTCCTTAAGGAATTCTATCCAGATTGACTTAGATAAATTTATGTGAATATAAAATATATAGTAATTAACCCACATGCCTTAAAGAAAATTTTTAATAAATGAGATGGCCTTAAGATTGTTGGCAAAATAAAAATAGGAATGTCTTCAGAATTGTGAGCATACATTTTTGCCTTGGTTAATTGGTCAGACAGGATTATATTTATTTCTGAAAGATGTTTTAAGGTGTGAGGATTTCACACAAAATGTATAAAACTATAAACCAGCCTAAAACAGAATAATCATTGCTAATATAATTTTTGATGACTAGTTTAACATTATTATTTTAATAAAACCAACTCTTTATTCAGTGTTATCAGCTAAATACTCATACATATATTTAACCTTAAAGTTCTTGCTTAGGTGAATGCTTGATACTCACAGTTATAAAAAATGGTTAACAGGAAAATAATTTGAATTGATGACTAGTTTTGTCTAATATCTGTTTTCATAAATAATCTAAGTAAATTGTTTAAAATAAATGATGTAAGCGTAAATAAGGAAAGTTTTATAAATAACTTTTAATGTAATTTGACATCTTGAAGTTATATTAAATTATAGATACTCATTAAATTTCCAAATAAAATAAACATATTTATGTTCAGCAAATTATTTTCTAGCTTTTTATATTTTGGTTTTTTAAATTTTATAAAAAGACTAAATATATTTGGGTCTACTAATACATATAAAAATTATAGGAAAACATGTTTCCAAAAATTATAAAATGGTTTTAATTTATAAAACACTTACTATGTGACAGTTCAAAATTACTTGATTTATAAGTTTTTACTAAAAACTAAGGTTAATAAGAATTATTATTAATCCATATAATTCCATATATGTACCAAATGTTTTTGATTTAAAATTTATAAGTTTGAGAATATAAATGTATTCTCTTGGGAAAAAAGAATAATTGTCTAATTTAGAAATTTTTTTCTTGATATGTCTGAATTTTGTAAGTAACTAGGACATTTTCTATGCTATTACTAAAAGCCATATATTCTCCTGCTCAAGATACTAGTTTTCTTACTTACCTTCACTTATAATATGGTGTGTACTCATAATGTTGGAGATGCTCTTACTGTGTATAATTAAATTCAACTATCTTTTCAACAGGTTTGACTTCCAGTTCACCTAAGTAGGTTTTCCATAAAGAAAATAAGTTACACTACAACGATTTTTCTTTACGTTTTGATATCTTGTCTAAGAAACAAAGATTTTACTTTTAATCCATATAATTTCCTGTGTTATCTTTATTAGTTTTTTTTAATTGCTTGGAAAAACAGAGCCTTGAAAGGGTTGGATTTTTTTTTAACATCATGTAACTTTCTGTATTGCTTTTAAAGTTTTTCATTATCATTCTTACTAAATGAGTGACTATTTTCTTCATAGTGACTTGTGATCATGTTTTGATCAAGGGTTTTGAGCCTTTTGACATATTTAACAGAATTCCCCAATACATGCGTTCTAAATTAAGTCTTTTTTTTACCTAAATTAGCTCTGAGATTTTTCTGTGGGGTCAATGTAGAGAATCAAATGATGCATCTGGCATCTTGGGAAGATTATTATGTGATTAGGCTTATTTGGTAAATTAAATGGAAAGAATTATGAAACAACAAGTGATGAGTGTCTTCACTTGCAGTTACATTTATGAGTATGTTATTGAGCATTTATAAATCACCAAAACTATATAAAACTCTTAAAAGTCTAATATTTCATCAGTCATAATTTTGGTTATTATGTTGTATAAGAAAAATGAGAAAATTTCCTTGTCAATTGCCAGTTATAATGAACTTCTGTTATATTTTTAACAATGGCTATTCAAGTTTTTGTCATCCAATTATTTTGATTGTTCTTTATAGATATCTGCAATTATATTAATGGAAAATAACAAACCCTCTTAAATATGAGTTCCTAATAACTTTAAGGTCAATTTACTAAATTACTATTTCCAGAACTCTAATAAAGAAACTGATAGGTATATGAATTTGCTAATCAAGATCAAGAAGAACAAAAATTAGTTACATGAGATTAAGTAACTAATGAAGATAATGCTTTTATTATTTTTATTTGAAAGGTTGTTGGTTCTTTACTGAAATGTTTTGTTTTCCAGATCTAAGGAAATTTTCTCTCTTACACTATCTATAGTTTACAACAATTTGGTAAAGGATATTTTTGTGAACAAATATGGAAGCATTTGCTTTTTTTCCTTATTGGAATCTTCCAAAATTTGGAGTCTATTTGTGATATCATTATGGAAATATAGTTATTTGCATAAATCCAATAAAAATTTGCTCTATCTTTATAACAAAAGGCAATTGGAAACATTGGTTATATTACCAAGGCTTTGTCAGAAATGTCATATTTGAGAATGTGCTTAAAATGCCTAACTTTAAGGATTCCCAACCTTAAATGAATGAGTAAAACCTATCACATCCTGATAGACTCAGGAAACTTAAGACTGTAGGTCAAATCTAAAGACTATCCTGGTTTGACTTTTGAGCTTCAGGAGGTTTATAAATCTGATATACCCATTTAATCAACATAGAAAAAGTTACGTTCTGAAATAAAAACTATAACACACTTGTTACAACACCTGTGCATTGTTTTCAAGTTCTTGCTATCTACCTATAGACAAGTCTAGATCCTGAATTCCTCTAGATTCCTACAACCCAACTTTCTTTCATGAAATTCCTAAAAATGGAAACCGCTCTGTTTCTGAAGCCCTTTGGCTAAAACTAGAAACGTAAGAACAAGTCTAGTGCCAGGTATATGAGGCACACAGAAAGTTCACCAAACCACCCAGTGCCAAAACCAGAAACAATTCAAACTACAACCAGGATGAGAACTTGACTTTTTTCATGCTGTAGATAATTTCTGCTCAATTCCATATTATAATGAGACTCTTTACCCCCTTAATTTTACACTTGGCAGGATAATGATGCAATTGAAATGTCACAATTAGTAGCTTCTGCTGATAACTTGACAGAACCTGACCTAAGATTCTTTAGTCCATTAGGGAGTGACTTTGGTCATATTCGTAATACAACTATTGCTTGCTTTCTACTTTAATTCAACCAGGTTATGGGATACTAGTTGATTAAAATTCTTCTTTGTTATCTATTGGTTAAACAAGAAAATGTCTGTTTTCTAATACTACATGCTGACGTGGATGAATTCCTCTGGGAAACTTGAAACCCGCATATATAAAACAAAAGCAGTCACATGTCTACAACAGGTCTCACCTTATTTCCTGTGACCATTTGTTTTATTCAATTGGTTGCCTTTAGGCCCCAGTTCATGGCTCAAAACCGTTATGCAAACTGAGATAATAATAATAATAATAATATTAATTGTATTTTGTATTTTTCTTTCTAAACTTTGTATCTATACTTGTAACATTTTTGCAGAAGTATAACTCCTAACAGAATAATATTGAATCAGTACTTTGAGATGATAGCAAAAGTCTGTGAAGCACACAAAATTGAATTTAATAATGGACTCCAGATAGACAGCCTGAGAACCACTCCCTTTTTTTACCTTCCTTGTTGCTCAAATGTGGCTACAAGGGTTTTGACACAAACTCCTAGTTGCCATTCACTTCCTCCGAAGTGGGGCCAGACCAACAATCCAACACAGGTCCATCCGGACACCAAAGAACAATCAAAACCTAACTACAGAATGATTGATCAGTGAAGCTTTTGGAGCAGAATTTTAATCAAAAGAAGGAAATGTGAAAATTGTCAAAATCAAAATGAAGGAGCTTGTATTTAAAAAACAAATGACTAACCCTGACACATATGGCCAGGAAGTCCATGAAGGAAGGAGTCTCATGCATAAATTCCTGATAATAAAAACTTTACAAAAGACTCTGCAAAAACCACCACCTTGCAAAAAGGCCATTGTAATCTTCAGGGGGAAAAAAATACTTCTGTGAGGACATCTGCACAGCAGCTACCTGTCTCAATTCAGACAAATTTCATCCTTATTCCTGATCCCTGAAGCCAAAGATAATTATCTCAAAAGAAATCTGTAATCCTCCTCATTTTTCCTTTGGAAACCATTGTTTTTCTTTACCTTGCTTATGCACATAGTTTACTATGACATACCTATTCCCATTGTAATGCCTATTCCCACATAAATATTTTCTTTTAAAGATCATTTCTCTCTTTGTTCCTTAGGTTGACAATGGCTGTCTTCTCTCTGTGCCTCTTCGCGTTATCTTCCCTCTGAGCATGTCTTTCTCTGTGTTCAAAATTTCTCTTTACATAAGGACATCAGTCATATTGGATTAGCACCCATCCTGGTGATCACATTTTAACTTGATTATCCCTGTAAAGATCCTATTTCCAAATAAGACCATACGCTGAGGTTGCTGGAATTTAAGACTTCAACATATCTTTTTTTTGTGAGGGAAGAGTTATAATTAAACCTTAAGAGTAGGACCCAGCAAAGTAAATAAAGGGTAATGCTACACATTCCATGTGCTCTAATTAAACTTCATGAAGAGTGCATGCAAGAAAGAGAAGAAGACCTGACTTAGCCTGGGGAAAGCAGGAATGCTTCTCTAAAGGAGATAGTATCTGCAGTTCATTTTAAAGGAAGAATAAGTGTCATCCAAAAAAAGACAAAGAAGGGGAAAAAGATATTTCAGGAAAAGATATGTCTAAGAGAATGTCAACTAAATTGGAAGTTGTGATAAGGCTGGAAGTGACAAGCAAAAGTCAGATCATTAAATTGTCTTACATACCATAAGAAGGAACTCTGTCTACAGTTCTAAAAGAATAGGTGAAGAAAATGACCATTATAAATTGAGAGTATAATTAGAATTGATATTAAAATCTTTGAAAGAGCTGAGACAACTTTATAGCTTGGGGTGGTTTTAGCACTCACCATTATTCTCAGTATAGATAAGATTCTTGTTTATGGCAACTGTCTCTCCAAGAAAAAGTACTGAAGGCTAAATTGATCCAAATCTACCTAGACTTTTCACTAGATGAAACACTTTAATAGTAAATTATGCTCTTGTTTGGGAATTAAGAACAAATGTTGTAGACATAAGGACACAAACAAAATTTAAACCCACCAAGATTCATATTCTCATGTTCTATACAGCATAAACATTTCTAAATTATACAAAGACCAGTAAAGCAAGTCAAAGCCATAGCTATGCATGTTGAATTTACTGTGACAGAATCTTACTTCTTTATGACTCCTCTCCTTTAAAAAAATGGGGAAGTCATGGAATCTTTCATGTGGCATATAAAATTCAAATATAGGGCCAACTTTGGAACTCAAAGTCCTGAGTTTATGTCTTAGCCCTATTTCCCTTTGGATAAGCATCCTGGACGAGTCTCTTAATCTCTTTAGCCTTGGTTTGGGTATCCATGAAATTGTTATCTCAGAAAACAAAAAAGGTAAAATAAAGACACACCTGACAGAATTATTTTCAGAATTGGGTGACATAAGTCACCTGAAACAATTTTGGTTTTTTCAATCTCTGCAGCTACTCTGGAGCACTTTAATCCTTGAGGAATGACCCTTGTTAAATTTATTTTTTCAGGTGTTCTTGAGACCTCTCTATAAATATGCAAAGGGAATCAGAATAAGGTCACTCCTGTTTTGGAAAATGGTATATTGCACCTTTACTTTAAAAGACACCACCAAATGTGACAAACCCAAGAAACTGGGGCCATTTTATATTATGGTTTAAATATGTTCTCCCAAAATTTATATAATGAAGTTCTATTTCCTAGTACCTTAGAATGGGCATTATTTGGAAATAGAATCATTGCATGTAGTTTAGGGTCATGTTTAGATGAAGTTATACTGAAATAGGTAGGCTCCTAATCCAATATGACTGGTATCCTTGGAAAAATTTGAACATGGAGAAATTCATAGAGTGAGAATGTGAATGTTAGAGACAAGGAACTAGCAGAAGCTAGGAGAAAGGCCTGACACAGATCCTTCCCTAGCACCCTCAGAGAGAGCATGCCCTGCCAATACCTTGATGTTAGACTTCTGGCCTCTAGAACTATGAGACAATATGTTTTTGTTTCAGTCATGCGGTCTCTGTAGTACCTTAAAAAGCAGACCTAGCAAACGAATACGTTTTTGAAACAGTAATGAGCTGTTTGTCCAGGACTTACAGTGCAGGCTAATGAAGCCATGCTTAAACTTTGAACCCAGCAAAACAATTGCCATCTTAGGAGGTAGATTTCTTTTCTTACTGTATACATGAGAAAACCAGAGCCCAGAGGTTAAACCATTGGAACATCTGAGTTAATTATAAGTTCTGCCAAATAATCATATCTTAAAATTCAGATGCATTTGAAACCTAAGAATGGAGATGGCAGGATGTAGGTAGGGGATCAGTAGAAGCCAGGGAAGGATGCTGGGACAAGCCCCGCTGGCTACCAGACAGGAAGCAACTCATCTATCACCTCATGGCAGCTGCTGCTGAGTGCAGCTAACCACAGACAAGATGTATGACACTCAAGTGGGCAGGAGAAGAGACAGAGGAGGGGAGAGATAAATCAGATACACACCAGATACATAGCCTAGTTCCTCTGATGCTCCAATGCCAGCCAGCATTGGGATTGGTGTCAGAGGATCAGACGTGGTCATGATTACAATGGCACCAGGGACTGAGGGTCAGGGAAGATCCTTATAACAGCCCCACTAGCACAGAACAGATGGGCAACTGGAGACTCTGTGATGCCGATGCACTCTTTTTTAATTTAATTTAATTTTTTTCTTTTATTTATTTTCTTTTTTTATTTTAAAGTTGTGGGGTACAATTCAGGATTAGGTAGACAAGTTGTCATTGTACAGGTAAACTTTGGGTCTCCCTTTGGTCTCCACTTTGCCTGGTTTGAGATCAGGTATGCTTATCGCTGTTATGTGCCCCTCTTCCCCTGGCAGTTTCCAGCTACTGCCAATTCCTTTTTTAAAGTATCATGATACATGCTCAGGGTCTACTTATGAGTGAAAACATATGGTATTCAGTTCTTTGTTTCTGCAATACACTCTTGAGCTCACAAAGCTGTTACATATAGTGGGCAGCATTGAACATGGGCACCTCTGCCTCCCATTCCACCATTGAGCATCTCTGATGTGTGCAAAGATCTTTGGGAACCTGAGCTTGACTTCCAACCCATTTCACCTTTTTAATTGAATATTGCTCTCAGAATTCATTTGTCCATTTATTAGTCATTCATTTCCTCACCGAGCAAACATTTATCATACACCTGCCAACACCTAGTACCAAGCTGAGAACTAGACACAATGAAGAAGTGAAAAGCACACACATAAGGGCCTGCCCTCCTCAGTGTTCAGACCTCAGAGTGTCTTAGTATGTTTGTGTTGCTATAAAGGAATTCTCAATTCTGGGTAATTTATAAAGAAAAGTATATTTAGCTCATGTTTCTACAAGCTGCACAAGAATCATGGCACCAGCATCTATTTCTGGTTAAGGGTTCAGGTTACTTCCACTCATGGCAGAAGGTGAAGGGGGGCAGACATGTGCAGAGATCACATGGTGAGAGAGGAGGCAAAAGAGAGGGGAGGGAGATGCCAGGTTCTTAACCATTAGCTCTCACAAGAACTAATAGAGCTAGTACTCACCCATTTCCATGAGAAGGGCACCAAGTCATTCTTGAGGAATCTGCTAAACACTTCTCAACTTGGCCCACCTTCGACATTGGGCATCCCATTTCAACATGAGACTTTGTGGGGGACCAAACCAACAGTATCCATACCATAGCACGGGAGAAACAGGAAGGCCAGTCTACCCCCTTTTGCTTATGAAAATTATTAAGATAGGCATGAAAGGAGTCTTCTTCAGGCCAAGCTTCTTTGGTCCTATCGCATTCCTCTCACCCAGACATGCACACAGAATGAACTTGGGAGGCTGAGGTGAGTGGATTGCCTGAGCCCACAGGTTCGAGACCTGCCTGGGCAACTTGATAAGACCTCATCTCTACAATAAATAAAAAATTAGCCGGGTGTGGTAGCGTGCACCTGTAGTTCCAGCTACGTGGAAGGCTGAGGCGGAAGGATCGCTGGAACCCAGCAGGTCGAGGCTGCGGTGGCCGGGAGCAGCCACTGCACTCCGGTCTAGGCGACAGAGTGAGACTCCGACTCAAAAAAAAGAAAAATCGCATGAGTGGCGAAATCCAATTTTTGTGTGTTATAGGCATATTACCTACATTCTGGGGTAAGAAAACTAAGGCATATTACCACCACCATTCTGGGGTAAGAAAACTAAGGCTATGAAATCAGTTGACTTGCCCAAGGTCAATAGTTACCAAGAGGTTGAAACAGCATTCAAACTCAGAGTACAATGCCACAAGTTGCACTCATAATCACCATGCTACTCGCATAAAGGGAAATTATGTGTCCAAAACAAGCCTGGAAGAAGGTACTTGAAGATGTTGACAGTGGTGGCATTTGGGATGATTTTTACCTTCTATTGGTTTATATGTATTCTCAAGTTTTTTCAAACAGCCTAACTCATGAGCTTGAATTACTTGTATGATTTCTTAAGTGAGTCTAATACTTACATAGTGTCTTGGGCACTTATATGTGCCCAAGAAATGGAAATAATAATAGTCACAATATTCTGAATTGTCAGAAAATTAAGTAAGATAAAGTATATTATGAGTCAACACAGTGCTTGATTGCTTGTAGGTCCTTTTTGACTTTCTGCTCATAAGAAAGGAGAGACCATGTCACAGCTCAGAATTCCTCAGGAGCAGATACTAGAGCATTTACATTGGGGAAATTTTTATAGGTCCCTCCCCACTCCTCAAGCAGACACAGAAAGGAGGAAAACCTGCAGCTGGACTCATCATCCCTCCCACCTCCCACAGATAATGGCAGACATCAGCGATGGAAGGAAGTCAGAGCTAAGCAGGAGAGGGACTCCCTGTGGAGACCCCAGGATTGGGCCCTGATGGGGCTGACTGCTGGGTAGTTCTCAAAGGCACATTCTGGGAACAGCGGTTCCACCTCCTCCTACTCATGAACAGCTGCAAATGCACGGGCTCCATGAAGAATGCTGCTGTGGCCAGTGGGCGATGGCTGAGCATCTCCCCCCAGCCAAAAATGTCAAGACACAGAAATGATCTCTAAGGACCTTAGGCTTCTTAAAAGCTCATTGATGTGAATTAGAAACAGGAAGAAAAAGAAAAGAGAGTTGCAGAACACTTCCACAGATGGAAAAAAGTCCCTAGGAGCCTGAGAGGTAAGAGAAGAAAAAAACTTAAATTTCTAAGCACTAAGAAGTATGCTCCAGTCACTGGGTTAAGGGGTTTTAGCCCCTTTTATCTCAACTGACTTGCACAGCAAAGCAGTGCATTCTTATGTATGCGAGAAAGGAGGCCCAGAGAAGTTAAAGTAATATATCTAATATTGCAAAGCTGAAGGGGCAGAGGCAGGGTTAGAACCAAGCTTCTGACTTCAGTGCTGGCTCTTGCAAGCCTAACGCAACAGCAGGCTTCTTCCCAGTGAGCGCCTGCTTAAAGGTCATTTAGCCTTGTCAACACTGAACACCTACCTGGGTATGTCTCACTTTATCCTCACATAACACAGGTGGAGGTGAAATCACTATTTAAATGAGGAAACTGTTCCTCCCAACTGGAAGTGACTGGCCCACAGTCATAGCCCCTGTTCAGGGCAGAATTGGGAGCAGAACAGGTCCCCTGATTCATGGTACAGCACTCTTTCCATATACATGATGCTCCACATGTCACACAATCTCTTTCTGGGGGGCGGAGAAGCTGGCGTTTGCAGGAGAGAAAAAGGCTTTCCTCAAACAAAGCTTTTCTCCAAAATCCAAAATGTAGAACGGTTTTAAGGAGCAGGGGCATGGCTTTATCCAACACAGTCTTTCAAGGGCTCCCCGGAGTGCATTTAACAGCCTCCATCCTGATTCTTTCGCAGATACAGTCTCTGAGCAGGAAAGCTCATGAACAGAGCCTGGTAACCACCTTCCATGTGTCAACTAGCTATAGTGTGCTGGGTACCTTGTCCTGCACATAGTCCTTATATTATGGCATGTAAACCTTGCAACAGTCCTGCAAGGAGCATTTTGGCCTATATTTTACATGCTTAGATATCCCTTTAGTGCCTGTCTCACCAGGTTGGGGCATGGACAAATGAAACATCGCAACAGTGATGACAGGGAAGTGCTGACTTTGCTACGTCATGAACGTGATTTGAAGACAAGGAACTACATTTCTACCTCGACTTTGTCGGGGGTGCAACTTCACGCCAAGAATAGTACCTGGCCCATAGTAGGTGCTCAACAAACACTCACTGAAAATATAATAGTTTCTGCCACTCCATGTCTATCTCTGAGATGTTAGGAGGCCCTTACATAACATCACATTCAAGATCAAGTTTCTACCAACTCCTGGGCTTCTCTTTGGTGTCCCAGATCCTCTTATTATCTAAGCCATGTCAACACAACTGCTTACTTCCAGTCTTTTAGGCTGGAAAAAGGGTGTGTGTGTGTTTCCATGGTCTCTATTATCATTTGGGGGTGACTGGAGTTTTATAAAGTTTACAAAGGTAGCCTGTAAGAGGGAGAATATCCCCAGTTAAAAAAAAATGACCCTAGCTGGGTCTAGTGGCTCATATCTGTAATCCCATCACTTTGGGAAACCAAAGTGAGAGGATCTCTTGAGCCCAGAAGTTCAAGACCAGCCTAGGCAACATAGTGAGATCCCATTTCTAAAAAAAATACCCAAGAAAAATTAGCTGGGCATGGAGGCACATACCTATAGTTCTGGCTTCTTGGGAGACTTAGGCAGGAGGACTGCTTGAGCCCAGGAGTTTGAGGTTGGAGTGAGCTATGATTACTCTACTGCACTCCAGCCTAAGCAACTTAGTGAGACCCTATCTAAATGATGCTGAATCTGCTAACAGCTGTTTACACAGGGACCTAGAGTCTCTCTGTCTCCACAGTGCCCTTATCTGAGGAAGAAATGTCCAGCAAGATGTGTGATGAGTGGTGAACCAAGAGAAGAGATTAAACACTTGACCTGTCTGGTGTTAGTAGGCCCTGGCAGCACTATTTGTCCTTCCCTGGTACAGAGGTTGTACACACCCACCACCCACTCACTGGAGCCAGGTAGAGGTCAAGGCATGACTAAGCAGGATAAGTCCCTCTCCATGAGATCAAGAAGGTCCTTTAGAGTCAGCCAATCTTATGTTCAAACCCAGAGCTCACCTCTTATTTGTTAAATGACTCATTTACAAATACTTCCTATACAACTTCTCTGCAAAAGTCAGTTTACATCTGTGAAATCCCTGCATGTACCACAAATTTTATTCATATTTTGGGCCCCAAGTTTTCAGTGAGCAAGAGCCAAGTCCCTGACACTGGACATTGGTACAAACTAGACAACAAGAGAATGAGATGGGCTTGGGCCAACCCCAGCCTGTCTGGGGGAATGATCTTGATGACGTCATCTTCTCCCGGTTGTCCCATCCAACCACACATGGACTGTTGTATGCTGTGGAAACTAGGGGGAGGTACTGGGAAGCTGGAGGGGGCCATTTGGTAGCAGCCTTTGATAGGCTAGATGTGACCAGAACGCTGTAAAAGTGAGAGAACAAGCCTGAAGTTCCTCTCTGCCAGGGGGAACCCCTACCTGTTTCATCCCTATCTATTGCCACCAGACACACACTAGATGAGGGACCAAAGGAAACTGAGCACTCAAGGAGCTGCTGGACTTTGCAATGGACAGAGATGCTGCATTTCCTGTCTCGGCTCCCTTCACTGAGGCTGAGAGAAGACAGAGGCAGCATCCCATGAAAGTTTGCTGCATCTGTGGATTTGCAAGCCCATATTCACTGCATGTTCATGCAGAGGCAGAAGGGTGAACCCTTTCTCAAGGAGGGCTCGCAGTCTATGGGATCGAAAATTCAAGAACAGAATTAAGACATGGCCTAAAGGACCACTGTTGATAAGGAACCAAGCAGAGTGCTGCAGGGTGTGGTCTGGCCGTGGGTGCTTCACACTGGATACATTGTTCAGGAAAGCCCTTGGAGGAGGTGCCATATGGTCTGTGAGCTAAGGACACATGGAGCCACAGGAGAAGATTGTCAAGGGAGGGGCAGAAAGACCAGTGTAGGTCTTGGCTGGAACAGAAAAGTGTGTGCAGGGAGGGACAAGGTAAGAGGAGATGAGGGGATGCAACCAGGGTCACTAGGGTCTTGTCGTCCAGGCACATGAGAGTGGCATGCATCCTCGGGGTAGGGGAGCCAAGCATGGGTTTTCGGTAGGGCAGTCTTGTAAATCTAATCTGTGTTTTCAAAGATTCTTCCAGCTGCTGAATGCAGAGTGGCTTGTGGGGAGTAGGTGTGGAAGCAGAAAAGCCTGGCCGAAGGCAATCCCAGTCTGGCGTGGTTCTTATCACTGTCTGTAACAGGGGCCATTTCCCAACACCCTGCGATTTCAAAGGTCTCTGGGAGTCCCCCTTCCCACAGACCAGACACCAGTAGGTGTCATCAGAGACTGAGGCAAACTTTCACTCTGGGGGAAAATGGTAGAGAGGGTCTTGCAGGATTCCTGCTGAATCTTGGGGATTTTTAGATCTTTGTAGCTCCAACAAATGTGCCAAGAAGATTAAGTAGCCCCATTATTCAAATGAGAAAACAGACCCAGTAGGTTTCATGAGTCACCCAACAGTAATCTGAGTCCAGATTATAATCCGTGGACTCAGAATTCAAGCTGATGTTTGACTGATATCCAAAGCCTCATCTTCCAGTGAGGTTTTGGATATGTGGATGAGAAGGGCCATCTCTTCCAAGAGGCTAATAAAGTCAAGGGAGCCTCTGGGAGTACCGGAAAGTATCTCTGTGCTAAGCCAAATTTGTGGGACTCTGACCAATAATAGGCAGGATGGTAGGAACCACAGATTCACATGCCAGTGACTTGCAGGAATTAGAGGGAACACCCATCAGAACCGTGAGACATTCATGTTCATGTGACAGTTATTAAGCTGATACCCTCACTCAAGAAGGGACAGACAGCAAATGGCTGACACTTACTGAGAATCTACTCCATGCCAGCCCATGCCTCATGGGATTCCTTTGTTCATGAAATATTTATTGAACATCTGCTATCAGCAGACATTCTCCTTGCTGCTAGAAAGACAGTAGTGAACAAAGAGGAGAACAAATTCTGCCTTCTTAAAGTTTGATTTCCACTAGCTGGACTTTTTTTAGTTTGTCAACAGCTTTCCAGCTGAGCATAATTTGCCTCATTTTACAGATAAACTGAGTCCAAGAAGTTAAACATCCCACTCAAGGGACAGAACTGGGAAGTGGCAGAGATAGGATTCTCACTCAGGTCTGGCTAGCTCTCAGCAATGACACCCTCCTGGTGGGAACCGGGTAAGGGTTGCAGTCAGAGGTAGGAAGCCTGATCCTGCTGGAGTCCTACGGAACAGCAGGTCCACTGCTCCTAAGTAGGTCCACTCTTATTCTGTGCATCTGCTCCAGTGCTGGCCTCCAGTGTGCATGCAATTCAGCCATTCCTACCTGTTCTGAGAGACAGTGAGGTGTGGAGAATGAAAGCCACAGAACTGGGAGCAAGGCATCTGGATTCTCCCTTACCTTTCTGAGTCTGTTTCCTCAGCTATAAAAATGGGCACATTACTGGCAGTAGAGCGGAAAAGTATGAAAAATGCCTGAGCTCATCACATAATTACTCACGATTACTATGAATAGGGAATTTGTCTAAAAGCTTTAAATATATAAACCCATTTCATCTTAGAACAGCTGTAATACAATTGCTAGCCCTGATTACATGTAATACAACAGGGATGCAGAAAGTAACTTGCTCAAGGTCATACAGTGGCCTAGAGCAGAGCTTATTTAAACCCTGATCATTTTATTAAACCCTCAGCTCTTGGCCATTCACACAGCTGGTGACCAATATGGTGGCTTTCGCAGCCAACCCCCTTCACATGTGCCTCTGTTCATGAAATGCAGGAGTCTCTAAGCTGGGCAGACCCCACCCCCCAGTGTCCATCCTGCATAAGCCCTGCCTCGCTGCCAAGTGCTTGTCTCACCTCTCCTTTGAACACTCCTGGAAATAAAGAGCTCACTACCTCCCAAGGGAGACCATCCATCTATCCATCTTTATTGGTAGCTTTGCTCCTGTGGTAACTTTACTGAGTTGTCCCCATTCTGTTGCCTGGCCCTCCATGTTTCCATGATGTTAGATCAATCTATATCCCCAAGAAAGTCCTTTTGAGATTTAATGTCCTGGCTGTCTCCTCACCCCACCCCACATACCCCGAAAAGATTCTGGCCTTATAGCCACCCTTTCTGACCCATTCTGCTTATTCACTGCTCCCAGTCCTGTACCAAATATTAGAGTCACTCCCCTCCAATCTCACTCAAGTGTGCATGGCACCCCAGGGAAGCTGAGAACCAGTGGGGGAAGAGAGAAGGTAGGGCTAGGACATGGGGGCCTGAGGGGCAGAGAACACATTGGAAGTAGGAAAGGAGCAGAAAGGAGGACCTTGGTCCTGAAGTCTGCCTTTTTCCCTTTGGGGCTAGACAGGTGCACAGCAACATACCATGCAAAAGCTGTCAAGCTTTCTCACTGTTCCCACTGGGGGAATGTCCTTGACTTTCCAGGAGATGTTCTGGCATTTGCCAGATGCCTGGACCACTTAACACTTCCTTGATATGGCAGGCTTCTGAATCTGAAGTCGTACCAAAGCATCCTGAGAACTTGTCACTTTTTGGTAGTCAAGTATGAGCACATAATGTCATCAGCACAGCTGACAGACAACAGACGGTCCCAAACTCTTCCAACAATTTTGCTACCAAGAACAGCAGAGCAGACCCTTTGACCTTCACATATTTCCTTGAATTGGTGATTCAGTGCTCTCAGTTTGTCATTTGCTCTCTTCAAAAACTCGATGACACTCAGCTTCTCAAATCCACGGTCTTATAATTGCTACTTCCCCAGGACTGGTGTCCTTATCATCAGGCAGCCCATCTTTGAAACCCTATCCTTGAGGTTGCTCCTCAGAACCACTTTTGCCACATGTCACATGTATGCACTCCATGGACCTTTCAATCTCGCTGCAGAAAAACAGCAAAGAGTTTGGGATACTGCCCAGAGAGTTCCCCCACATCCTTCCCTACAGAGCAGAGTTCCTGGTGTCTCCTGAGTGGAGAACACACCAAGACTTCAAAACCTTCGGGAGGGATACCTCGTTTGCCTCCAGTGAGGTATCCACAGAGGTGGAAGATAGAAGGGGGCCCAAGGCAGAGGCAAGATCTTCCTCCTTCCTGTGCCTGAATGGACTGCTGTGAAAGTGGACCCCAGCAGGTTGTGGCAGGTCAAGATGCCAGCTCAATGACACAGGGACATCGCCTCTGCCCACAGTCCCTGGGTCCTCAGTATGACCACCTGAGTCTAGAAAAATAAGAGTAAAGACTGTAGATCAACTCCAGGTCTAAAACTGAGTTGCCCCATGGGCACTTACCCTGGACAGCACAGGGATGTTGGATTCAGATTCTGTGAACTCTAATGCTGTTTGCAGTCATTCTTTCAGTTGTCCTCACACTTGTAGAAGGACAGTTCCCAATGGCCTTGTTCTACCCAGCTCATCCCCACTCCTGCTTGCATTTTTGGAATTACCCTAGAATGTACTGAGAATGCAACATCCTGAGATAAAGACGAAATGTCCAGAGCAACCTGGGCTATGTCCTCATTACTCCAAGAATGAGATGTTTTGCAATGCTTGTGTTCAGCGAGCCCACTAGCACCCAGGGTATATAAACCCAGAGGGCTTACAGGGTCTCTTAGCTGTGGTGTGATGTGGGATACATACATTCAAAACTGCATCCACCCTGGGCAGCCTTCCTGAGCCTTAGGGGACCAGCTCACCACAGATTCTAGGCTTCTATTTCTTCTTGTTGCCTATCCATAATTAACAAATCTGCTCTGCCTGCCTCATAGTGCAAACGCTCTGCCTCACTGGACTCCTGCAAATGATAGAGCTGTCAGGCATCTTTTTGCTCCTCACGGCTGTCTGCATGATGTTAGAATGGCCGTGGCAGCCAGTTCTAATCTATGCCCCTACCAGACTTAAGAACTTTTGCAATACCAACTTCCAAGTAAGGGAAAGAAGCTGTGTGTTACACCCGTACTCTATGCCAGTTATTTGAATAAGTGTTTCACATAATTCAGCCTCTCTGTCTTGATTATCCTAGGAATTCAGTCCCTACTTTACTGAAGAAGATGGTGAAGTTCTGAGAAGTTAAGCCATTTACCATAAGTGATAGAATGAGCATCTCAACACAAAACCCTCTATTTGCATCTCCTAACTCTGCCTCCCTCCCACCCTCCAGGAAAGGAGAAATGGAAGAAGAGAACAAAAAGTTCTTGATGGCAAGCACTGTGCTGAGTGTTTCTACACTGGGCATCTGTGTTACTTGAACCTGGAAAATGTGAGTTCTGACCCACCTAGGCTACCTTCTGACTGTGTCTTTGGAGATGTCATTGAACCTTTACTTGAGGTAATACAGTGATATAGCTACCCAATTTTCTCCTCAGGTTGGCTGTACTGAGTGAATTGACTACATATCATACAGAGGGAGGTGTTTTCATCAACTGCCTCCTTCTATTTGTCATAAAGCTCTAAAGAGAACTTCATCACTCCCAAATCATTCTCGGTTTCATACAGACAGCACCTTGGCTTGTCCTGGGTCTCGAGGATGGTGGTGATGACTGAGATTTGGAAAGTATAGGCATATTTGGACTCAGGGGAAATCTCTTTGGCTCCTCCTTCAGTGGAGGTGCCCATACCCATGACTACCTTTTTGATAGCACTTCAGGGGAGGTCACAGTGGCTACCACGCAACTCTAACATGGAAAGTGCTCTTTGGAACATCCCAGGAAGCTGAAGCAGCCCAGCTCAAAGACTGTGGTAGGGCAGTCGCTATAGTGCCCCGTCCCTGCAGGTGCAGTTGGGGGCACGCTGGAACTTCTCAACACTTAGACACTCTGGAAGATATATGTCTAAGGTGAGGAGCAGGTTGTAGTTGGGATTTTACTGCCAGAATATAAAAAGGAAGACTCAGGACAAATGTGAAGTCAGTTGTGAAATAACAAATGGAGCCAAAAGGCATGTGATTTGGGGTCAGATAACTGTGTTAAAATGCCTGTGCTGCCTCCCATTAGCTGGGTAACTGTAGGTCAATTCCCTGTACTCCTGAAGCCTTGTCTTCCCCAACCATTCCATGGCATAAGGAGAAAATAATGACATGCACTCAAAGACAATGAAAATGTCAAAAGATAATAAGCATGTACTGAGTACCCATTAGGCACTTTAAATTTTGATGTTGGTTTTGTTGTTATAAAATTGACTTTTCCTTGTTGTAAGCAATACATTGTTCATTACAGAAGAGGCTAAATACACACAAAAGACAAAATGTATAGCTACCCAGAAACAGTCACTGTTAACAAAAAACACGTATATTTTCAGATAATTTTCTATTGTACATAGTTATTTATATAAAAGTTAAATCATACCATTCATACCTCTCTATAACCTTTTTTTTTCTAGTGAATCTGTCACCATCATTTTCCCAGCTCACTAGATTCATTTCTACACTGCCGATATGATGTCTAAAGAGTGTTTCCTTATAGGGTGGCATATGTTATTGAACTCATTCCCAATGGTGGACCAAGTAAGTGGTTTTTGATTTTTCTATTAGAAAAAGAGCTGCATTATAAAGCATTATAGACTATATTTCTAGTACTCATGCAGCAACCTGAGTGGTGAGCCTTAACACTTGTTTTAAAAATTATATATTGAAAAGTGGGTTGTAAGCCATGAGACATCACAGAGATATCACATGAGAGCATTATTATAGAGAAGCCCCACTCCTAACTTTTCCTGGGTCTTCAGCTTAATGATGCCCTTGACAGCAGTTGAAAAGCTTCTAGAGATACCTCTCAAAAGCTACTATACACACAAACCACACACATACATTCATACAGAGGAACTTCAGGCAGTTCTTAAAATGATGGCTATAAAAATGTATTTATATACATGAGAGATGATTTTAAATTATTGTTGATTGAAAAGATTAAAAACCTTGGATATAATCATCTTTTTGTTAAGAAAAGTGTATGTGTGTATCTTTGTGAAGACATGTGTGTCTACGCTTGGAAGAATATGCAGGATAAAAATGCTAATATCTAGACGGGGTAGCATTGCAAAATATTGTTTTTCTTTGTACCTTTTGGCACTTTCTAAATATAGTTTGCGAATAATTTATTAACTTTAAAAAAAGAAAAAGCAGCAAAGCAATTTACTCACACCATTTCTGCATATGTATATATGTATATATAGACTTTCCAATTTCGTCTTGGGCCCATTCACTCTTCTTTCTTCCCCTATGCATTTTACAATTCTGCTTGTTTTTTTTAATAGCTTTATTGAGGTATACTTTGCATCAAATAAAATTCACTAACTGTAATGGCACAATATGAGAGTTGACAAATACATAGTCATGAAACCACCCCCACAGTCATGATAGAGAACATTTCTAGACACCATGAAAAGCTCACTCTAAGCTGTTGTCTATCACTATGCATTCACAGTATTGATCAATGTAGCTCTGTTGAAATCTACCAGCTTGCTATTTGTTTCCTGTTTATCCATCTTTTTATTCCTTTTTTCCTCATTATTTGATTTAATCTCCATTAATGACTTAGCTCTACCTCTTTTCTGTTTTTGTTAAGTGAGCACTCTAGGTTTTTAAATAATATTATATCTTCACAAATAGTTTAAAAATTATGTGACAGTACACCTCCACATTCCTTTCCTAGACTTTAATGCTACAGTTCTTATGCATTTGTCTATATTTGTTTTAAATACCATAATTAAAATTACTTTTTCTTTAAACATTCAATTATCTTTCAAGATATTAAAATGAGAAAATATATTTCATTGCATATATACCACTTATGGTCTTTTCATTTCTCCACATAGATCCATAGTTCATTTGGCATCATTTTTCTTCTGCCTGTAAAACATAAGCATTTATCATAATTTAGTTCTGCTGATGAGTGTCTGAAAAAACTTTTATTTTATTTTTACTTTTTTTTTTTTTTGAGAGACAAGGTGTCACTATGTTGCCCAGGCTTGTCTCAAACTCCTGAGCTACAGCAATCCTCCTCCCTTGGCCTCCCAAAGACCTAGGATTATAGTGTGAGCCAACATACCTGGCCTTTACTTTTACTTTTGAAATACATTTTTGGTGGTTATAGAATGCCAGGTTATATGAGTTTTTGTTTGCCTTTCTCCCCCCATACTTTAAGATGTCACTCTGTAGTCTTCTGATTTGCTGAGTTTTTGGGGAAAAAAGAAAACTTATTCATATCATTATCCATTTGTATGTAATATGTAATAAGCTCTTTTTAAAAATGTGGATGATTTAAGCTTTTACTTCATCACTGGTTTTCAACAAATTGATTATAATATATTTCTTTCTTTCTTTTTTTCTTACTTGGAGTTTGTATAACCGCTTTCTTCTTTGGGTTTATAGTTTTCACCAATTTGGAAAATTCTTGCCATTATTTCTTCAAATACTTTTTCTTGCCCCTTCCTTCTAAGGACTCCATTTGTGTGTATGTGAAACAAATCCATATTATGAAAAGGGTCATTGAGTCTCTGTTCATCTATTTCCTTCTTTTCTTCTCCCTACACTTCATTTTGAATAATTACTATTGTTATGTACACAAGCTTACTAATGGTTTCTACTTCAATGTCTAATCTGTTATTAATTCCAACCCATATTTTTCATTTTGGATATTGTATTTTCCATCTCTAGAAGTACTTTGTAAAAATATTTTATATCTTTCATTTTTATCTTTATCATATTTATGTTATTCTCTATCCTCCACAATATGTGGCACAATTTACATCAGTTGCCTTAATGTCCTCATCTGATAATTCTATCACCTCTGTTATTTCTATGTCTGTTTCTATTGATTTTTTTTTTATTTGAGTCAGAATTTCACTCTGTCACCCAGGTTGGAATGTAGTGACATGATCATGACTCACTGCATCCTCAAACCTCTGGGCTCAGGCAATCCTTCCACCTCAGCCTCCCAAATAGTTGGGACCACAGGTGCATGCCACCATGCCTGGCTAATTTTTTTATTTTTGGTAATGAGGTCTTGCTATGTTGTCTAGACTGGTCTCAAATGCCTGAGTTCAAGCAGTCTTCCCACCTCAGCCTCCCAAAGTGCTGGGATTACAAGCATGAGTCACCGTGCCTGTCCCAAGGTTCTTGGCTATGTCTACTTCTTTACCTGCTCAGTAAATTTGACTAAAATCTAGACATTGCTTTGGTGCTGGATTGTGTTGTATTCCTTCAAATAGTGTTTGACTTTGTACTGGGATGCAGTTATGTTATTGAGATCAGTTTGATTTTTACTTCTCAACTTTGTAGTAACAGGCCTTTAGACTAGAGCTAATTTAGGTACACTATTATGAAGCAATAAGAAGCAATAACCTTGGAAGTATACTACCAAATACCCCAGATATTATAAAATCTTTCTATATGGACTGGTAGAAACATAACCTATCCCTAACCCTGTTTGAGCTGCAGGCATTGTTTGCCCTTTTGATTTCCCAGGGATCTTTCACCGGCCTCTTTGCACATGCCTCAAATGCCTGCTCAAATCAGGATTCAGCTAGGAAATAAAGGGGCTCCCTCTACAGACCTCCAGCGTTTTACCTGTGCAGTTCCCTTCCCTTTGGTATTCTGCCCCACAGGATTCTATCCTCTCTGTAAAATTCTATTCCCAAGCCCACCTCTGTTTTTAAGGTTAGTGTGACTGTTGGATTCTGTTTAAATTTATCCTTCCCTCTTCGAATATGTTCATTTTTCTAGTTAAGGTTGAAAATAAATGTTTAAAAATATATCAATGTCTGTATTCTGCAAAACAGAGCTAAATCCCCACCTTGACAGAGATGATCACTACTAAGATCAGAGCATCATGAGTGGGTTTACCTAGTTGTTGTGTAAACTGAGAGAAAATTCTTGAATTGTTCTTCTTGACACAAAACCATGTCCCTTTATCTTGGGGACAATAACACCTCCAGTGCTTTCAGGATAATTATGGCTGAGGGCTCAGGGAGTTTCAGACTTGGAGGCTATATTCTTTTTTTGTTTTGTTTTTTAATTTTTAATTTTGAAGATGTGGGGTACAATTCAGGGTTAGCTATATTCTTAGAGCAAACTTAAGGCAGCAGAGAGTTTATGAGTTTAGGAGTTCTCACCAAAGAATTCTTTATAGCTGTTTTAAATGGTCTCCTGGAGGTCCAGGAATGGTCTAAACTGTGAGTATATGAGAATAAAGTGTGATGTGGCAAAACCATTTCTCAAAGAGGCTATAAGGCATCCTGGCTTCTGGCTCCTATGCTGACTTCAGGGGTTGTGTAAGTTTTGGCAGCTCACTGTTCCTCTGGGGCTTTATCCTCTCCTCTGTGTGAATAAGGCAATCTCTATCATCCTTAAAACTTGACCCTAACACTGCCTTGTCATAAAGCCAGTCTAGACTACTAAAGGATAAGTAACCACATGGAGAAGAATCAAGATGCCCAGCTGAGAGCCAGCACCAACTTCTGAACATGTGAACAGACATACATTTCTGTTTTTAAGCCACCTGTGTTCCTCTGGGGCTTTATCCTCTACTCTGTGTGAATAAGGCAATCTCTATCATCCTTAAAAGTGTATAACACTACAACAGTACATCAGAGTGTGAAGGTGGGGTTCTCTCAATTTTTTTGTTGTAAAACTGGATACGAAGTCTTATTTCACACACATATATAATGGGGTACTATGGATTGACTTGCATTCCCCCAATTCATATGCTGAAGTACTAACCCTTAGTACCTCCATATGACTTTGCTTGGTAATAGGGTCATTGCAGATGTTCTTAGTTAAGCTGAATTCACACTGTAATAGGTTGGGCCCTTAATCCAATATGCCTGGTATCCATATGAAAAGGGGAAGTTTAAGTAGATATCGACACAGGGAGAAGGCCACATGAAGGCGAAGGAAGAGATCAGATTGTGGTATGTTTCTTCATGCCAAGGAATGCTAAAGATTCCAAAGCACTAGAAGCCGGGTAATGGTATGGAATAGAGTCTCCCTCACAGCTTCAAAGGACATTCATCTCACTGACAGCCTTGCTGACATTTTAATCTTAGACCTGTAGCCTCTAGTGAGACATACATTTCTGTTTTTTAGCCACCTAGTTTGTGCTGCTTTGTTATGGCAACCTATGAAATGAATGCAAGGAAATACCCACAATATAACATAGATTTATCTAACAAGACTTGTGTGAGGCTCAGGCAAAGATTTATTACTATCATAGTTTTATCACTTCTTTATCAGCATCATCATCACCACCAGAAACAGCATACATTATAAAACATATATAAATGTGAGGACCTTGTATTTTGTTTTAAGGTTCAAGTATACCATTTTGAACTTGGCAAAACATTACCCTGAATTCTTCACCAGCTCGTTGTGCAGCTTTATGTAAATTACTAAATATCTCTGAACTTCAGTAAAATGGGGGAAACAGCCGCTATGTATTAATGTTGTGATAAATCCTTATGAAAGGGCCCCCAGTGATCATGCCTCCCCAAGTCCTCATGCTTGTGCAGTTTCCTCCCACAATGAATTGGGGCTGCCTTTCTGGACCCATGGATTGCAGTGGAGGGCAAGAGCCCAGGCCATAAAAGGCAAGGTGGCTTTTGCTGTCTTGGAACTTGACCCTAACACTGCCTTGTCATGAAGCCAGTCTAGACTATTAAAGGATATGTAGCTACATGGAGGAGAACCAAGGTGCCCAGCTGAGAGCCAGCACCAACTTCTGAACATGTGAATGAAACGTCATTGGCCTTCCATCTGGCTGCTCTTCCAGCAGAGGCAGCCACATGAGTAAGCCCAGGAAAAAACCAGCAGAGAAGCCAGCCAACCCACAAAAGAGTGGGAAATAAGAAAACTTTGCGAGTTTACATGCCTGCATGACATAGGCATGGAAAATAGCATGGATGTTTACATGCCTACATAACAAAATATTATAGGCATGTAAAATATATTATTTATACCATGTGAAGGGAGATGCCCCTTCATGCCAGCCAGTCAGTCCCATGGCCAAAGAAATTCCTCTACAGAGCTCTGACCACCAGAGTCAGAGGAGAACCCTGTTACCTGAACCCATCCTGTGTTTGCCAAGTTCCAACGTATAACACAGCTCTTAGCAAAACACATTTGATTTGGATTTTGTTATGTTTTGTTTAAAGCACTCCCTCAAATCCACATGCACACAATTGGCTGGGGTTCATCAAATATCTACTGGATTGAAGCTCACAAGCTCAAGCATCCCACACACCATCTGGATGGCAGTTCTACATCAGGCTGAAATCTGCCTCTCAAAGAATCCTCCTCTTTTTCTACATACCCAGTTGTTTCTGCAGGGTTGGTGCCTCATGATTCTGAGTTTGGCTGTACATGTTAGAGGGAAAGTTTATTCTTAATGCCTTCCTATAAGTGGATGTGACTAAATTCAGTGCCAGCAGTCATTTAAGGCTTAAACTCCATGGCATTTGTCTGTATCTTGAAAAGCTATCATTATACCCAGTCCAGGCCTCTGTCAGAGCCCCTAAGACACACATTTGCCAGGCTCCATTCATGTTTCTGACATTCCTTCTAGTCTATGATCTTCTTGGGGGAAGGGACTATACTCCACTGGTATTTCAGCCCCAAACAAAGCTCAGCTAGTTTGTGGTAAGGGAAGGAAGGGAAAAGAAGGCAAGAGAGGAAAGAGAGGAAGTGTGGTTACAAGGGAAGGAGAGGGGACGGAAAGGAAGGGAGGTGAACCAATTAAGAGAAATACAGGAGAATTGTGAAGGTCATTCAACCAGCAAGAACCACAGACTCCACTGCTATATATATTTTTTCTCTTTGTAAAAATAGCTATTTTTTTTTAAGTTGGAGGTCTCATTCTGTTGGCCAGGCTGGAGTGCAGTGGCATTGGAACTCAAGCAATCTTCTCACCTCAGTCTCCTAAAGTTCTGGGATTACAGGTATGAGATACTGCACCTGACCGAAAAAATAACTAATATTTATTAATTGCTTTGCCAGAAGCAATTCTTTATTTTTTTGTTAGACATGTATCATCTAAATCTTCAATCCCACCTTATGAGGAAGATGCCACTATTATCCTCATTTCATAGATGAGAAATACTTAATAATTTAACCTTATGAAATAATTAGACCAAAGAAACATAGCAAGTAGTAGAGGTGCCAAGATTTGAATCCAGGGAATTAAAAACCAAAGCCTGTTATTAGATGACGACATTGAATGTCTTTCTATCTGATGAATAGGCTTAAAGAAAAATTTTGTACATAGTAATGTTTTTCTCCCAAACATTACATCTTGAGTAGTTTTTGTGTCAAAATTTCTCACGTAGACTTCCACTTCTGGGAAGGTAGAAGGAGCGTAATTTTCTCTTTTCCTCCCTCTAAGAACAACTGCAAACCCTGAACATTATATATAAAACAATGGAAGGAGACTGGCTGAGAACCTGGAGCCAAGGAACAATGTAATGCTGTGCTCCCTGGGCTTTCTTTCTGCCTCAAAAATTTTAGACCAGATACTGAATAAATGGCAACACAGAAATGCCAGCCAGTAGAAATAAAAAAGAGTGCAACCAAAACCTGCTCTCCCTAACCAAAGACCGAACGAGAAGTAGCTGGAAGACAGGAAGCTACTCTATTCCAGCCGTAAACCACTGGAAAAAAGTGCACCCCCACCTCCACCCCCACCAGGAAAGACCAAGCAGAGTCCTAAGTGGTCCTCTCTTGTCAGGACATAAGGAAGCATCTCAATCCTCTTCCTTTCTCCCTGTTCCCCACCACAGTGAGGTCAGAAAAGGTCAAGTGAGAAGCTAGCACTTTCATCCTCACTGGCAAGTAAGGAGGCCCCCTCATGGTGTCAGTGAAGAGCACCACGTAGGGCACGTGGACTTCCCCCACCCTCAGAGTTCCGAAGCGCTCTTCCCCTCAGGAAAAGCTTAGTGAAGAGTTTTCAGACATGTTTTCAAAAGCAGCATCCATAAAAGAATAAATTGATGCATTGGTCTTTATCAAAATTAAAATCCTTTACAAAAGACACTATTAAAAGGATGAAAAGACAAAGGACACACTGGAAGAAAATATTTGCAAGCCACGTATCTGACAACAGACTCATGTCTAGCTTGTATAAGGAACTCTTACAACTCAACTGGAAAAACAAACAAGCAATCTAGTTAGAAAACAAACAAAAGGCACAAGGAAATATTTCACCAAGGAGTATTACAGATGGCAAATAAGCACATGAAAAATGTCTACATTCTTAGCAATTAGGAAATGGAAATTAAGAGTATGGTGAGATATCACTACATACTTATTAGACAGGTTTAAAAAATATGGCAAAACCAAATGCTGGAAAGGATGAGGAGAAACTGGACCTTTTAATATTGCTGACAGGAATGAGAAATGGTACAACCACTATGAAAAATAGTTTGGCAGATTCTTAAGAATCTAAAAATATGCTTACCATATGACGCAGCAATTGTACTTTGGGGCCTTTCTTCCAGGGAAATAAAATTTATGTCCACACAAAAATGACAAGAATTTTCATAACAGATTTATTTGTAATCTCAAAAAACTGGAAACAACTAAAATATTCTCTTATATTGTGAATAGTTAAGCTGTGTTTTATCCATACCATAGCAAACTACTCAGTAAAAAAACAAAAAAGATATGACTATATGCGACAACATGAACAGATTATGAGTGAAAAAAAAGCCAATTTTAAAATATTACCTACTATATGATTCTATTTGTCTAACATTCTTGAAATGACAAAATTATAGAAGATGGAATTACTGTTTGCCAGGGCTTACGGATGGTGAGAACAATTATCTTTAGTCTTCAATTTATAAATTACTCGGTGAATTAACCACCATTATCAGCATTTTGGAGATGACATGGTAACTCAGAATAAATAACTTGCTCAAGAAAATGGAGCTACTATAGCCAGAGCTGAGACTCACACCTAGACCTACCTGCTTCCCAAGTCACACATGATGAATGTGCCCCTCATATCTATTGATGGAGAACCTCTGTGATGGATACAGGTAACCCCTCGTTTCAACAACCCCCAGGCTAGGCATTGCACCACTGAGACTCAGAGCAGTGAAGAAACTCGTCTGACAACTAAGGCAAGAACTGAAATTTGAATGCAGATCTAACTAACACCATAGACACTTCAGACAAATAATATACCATGTCCACACCCTCAGGATAGAAACAGGAGCAGGAGAGGGGGTGGCAGAAGGAGAATGTGGTCAGATGATATGTGAGTTTCCAGAAGGAAGTTCACTGGGGAAGACAATTTTGGATAGGTGGAACAAGAGATTAAAGGAGTCATACAGGGGAAGAAGCAAGATTCACTAAGGATGGAATCCAAATAAGAGAAGATTGACATGGCATTCAACTCAAGAATAAATGGTGTATTCATATCAACTATGACTGAGAGTTCGAAAAGCCTGAGAGTGAACCATAGCTGTACTACTGAACATCGTTGTGTTTGGGGAACTTAGTTCCTTTATCGGAAAAACAAAGACAACTAGATAACTATCTTAGGGATATTTCAGTGGTATGTGAAATCATATTTGTGAAGTGTGCTGTAGAAATCCTGGTACAAACTAGGTGCTCAGTAAGCATGACTCTACTGAGTGGGTCAGTGGGTCAGCTCCTCGCCCCACTCTGCTACTCTCCACTCAAGATGCAGCCCGGCAAGTTGTGGATACCACATTCCATTCTCTACAGAAGCATGGTGAGGCAGAGGCAGGTCTGGGGCCAGGTCACAACTTGGATTCCTGGGAGGCCAAGCTCTTGCCCGTCAAAGACATAGAAATCATTTCCAGGATTCCTTCCAGATGTCAGTCCATTGCCACAGCAGCCATCATTTATGGTATAGGAATCAGAGCAGGAGGGGCAATGAGCAGAAAGGAATTTCAAGAGAGATCAAGAAATTGATTCAACCCTGCTACAAGGGCCTGGGCAGAGTTCAGGCTAGGTCCAACTCAGAGGGTACAGCTGCTCCCATTGTATGTGGGCACTGAGTGAGTGAGGTAGTGCTGGGCAATGGGTGATGCTCAGGGTAAGAATTTGGCTGTGACGTAAAAGCATGATATGTCTGTGTCCAGACCGCTGAACTGTGTCTTTCTCTTGTAGACCCTGGCTCTGAGCTCTGTCCCAGTCCAGCTGAGCCATCATAAGGCAAATTGCCCATTCTGTGTCCAAGAGGGGAAGAAAGGACCGAGCTCAGCTTGGGCAGGAAGAATTCTCTGCTTGGGTGAAGAATTGAGTAGGAAAGTTGAATTCAAGAGGTAGTTCTGTATGACTTTGGCCAAATCACTTTAATTCAGCAAACATTTGTGAAGCTCTCATGAGCAGTATTCTAGGCACTCTACTTCTTTCCAAGTTGTTTGACATGCTGATTTGGAAACTAGAATGATTATGAGACCAACTAGCAGTGCAAATTTGGCATGTTCCTGAAATGCTCTCAGCCCCCTCACCTGTGAACTGCTTCCCAGGGTTCTTTTGGGGAATTAAATGAGGTGTTGTATGATAAGAGCTTAGACAGTGCCCAGTACACCCAAGTGTTGCATCTTTGTAATTTTTGTTACTCTCTAAGCCTCAGTTTCTTCACCTGCAAAATGTGATCACCAGCCCCAGTCTTACAGGTTTGTGAGGATTTCATGAGATAAATAGTAATGAGGATGTTTTATAAAGTAAGATTCATTATAAGATGACTTGCTGTTCTTGTCATAAGGGGACATTAAGAAGAGGCTACTCTATGCATGCAGATGGTGATGCTAGGAATTTCAGTGTTTGTTTTTCACTCATGTATTTATGCACTTAAAACCAGGTTGGTCATGTGCCACTTTCTGGGCTCACTGTAAAAGGCCTGCCTACACTGAGCTTGAAATCTAAATGGTGTAGCCAGGTGAGCAAAGTGATCACTAAATATGGTGGAGTCCATCCCCTGCTAGAGGGCAGCACACAGCACTATAGAGCCCAAGAGGAGGGTTTCTGAACCCAGGCCAGGGAGATGAGAAAAGACTTCCTAGAAGAGGGGATGGCTGAGTTGAGCTCCAAAGGAGGGGTAGGAAGCAGGCAAGTGGGTGAATGTCTTTATCGGGAATAACCTGACCCCCTGCCTAGATCCCCCATTTAATCAATAGGGTCCCCAAGAAAAGAGCCACTGTTAGAAGCCCCTGAGGGCAAGCCTGATGCTTTTCTAGCTCTCACTGTATACTCATGCTGATCACAGTTACCTGCAGCTGTACTGAATGAATGAATGGACGGATGAACTCAAATAAACAGCCACAACAGAAAAACAGAAAATTTTTTGACCCATAAATCTGTCACTATTCTGAAACATACAACCAAATTAGCAATGGGAACTAAGCTGGCTCAGATGTCTTTGCAACCCATTCATCATTCACTGAGTGTATGTAATGAACAACGTCTGAACAGGGTAAAGATAGCATCATCTATTTTCCAGGGTTCCCTCATACATCTCTGTCTTACCCCAAAATAGCAACAAGCCAACAGCCCCTCAGTCACTGCACAAGCATGGAAATGAATTTATATTGGGAAACATTTAAGAGGGGAAGTGAGTGATCATGAGGGTATTTTATTTTAGAAAAAAAAACAAATGCTGCTTTGGAATTAAGTGTGATCAGATAATTTTGCTTGAGACATCCGTAAATCTTTTTCAGAGGTGGAGTTGGAATTGGTATTTTCAAGAAGTTGTGGTGTTCCAAATTTGCAAGGGATATAGAGGCCCCAGGAAGGCAAATGCAATGGACTAAATGCTGATGTGCCCCACAAATGCATATGTTGAAACATAACCCCCAAGGTGATGTTATTAGGAGGTGAGGCCTATGGGAAGTGATTAGCTTATAAGAGTAGAGCTCTCAAGAGTAGGATTAGTACCCTTATAAAAGAGAACCTGGAGAGCTAGCTTATCTCTTCCATCTGTGAGGAAGCAACTGGGAAGCACCATTCATGAACCCTAGGGTGAGCACCCATCAGATACTAAATCTGCTGATGTCTTGATCTGGGACTTCCCAGCCTTCAAAACTATGAGAAATAAATTTCCATTGTTTACAAGCAACCCAGTCTGTGATATTTTATTCCAGCACCTAGATGGACTAAGACCATCTTAGTCTTAGGGGATAAAGTGGGGGAAGGAATAAGGCAAGCTGCTCAGAAGACATGAGAAGAACCATCCCACATCATTCCATCATCTGCCCAGAGACTCCTACATGTCTCATAAGGCCCTTGCCTATCACCTTCTGGGCTAACACTTTACTGGCCTCCTCTCCTTAGAGTTTATAATTCATTCACTTGTACTTGAGTATCTCAGGAAAGCATGGGCCTTGGAGCCAGATAAACCTTAGCATTCTGAGCTGAATTATGTTCTCCAAAGTTCCCAGTCCTCAAAATGTGACCTTATTTGGAAACAGGGTTTTTAAAAAGGTAATTAAGTTAAAATGAGGTCATTAGGCTATGCCCTAATTCAATATGACTGGATCATTATAAAAAGGGAGTAATTTGGACACAGACAGGTATGTGTAGAAGGAAGATGTGAAGGAGATGTAAAGCGAACACTATAAAGACAGAGGATTGGAATGACATACCTGCAAGCCAAGGAACGCCAAAGATTGTAGAAAACCACCAGAAGCTAGGAGAGGGACAGGGAATAGATTCTCCATCACAGCCCTCAGAAGGAACCTAGCTTTGCTGACACTTAACCTCAAACTGAGGCTAGACCACAATTCTAGCCTCCAGAGCTGTAAGACAATCACTTTTTGTTGCCTAAGCCACCCAAATGTGAGTCACATGTATCTTTAAATTTTCTGGACGCTACATTTAAAAAGTAAAAAGAAACAAATGAAATTATTTTAGCAGTATATTTTATTTAACTCAAGATATTCAATATACTATCATGTCAACATGCAATCAACATCAATGTTTTCAAAAAGTCATTTCACATACAAGCCTTTCAAATCTGGCATGTATTTTATACTTATAGCATAGCACATCTCAATTCAGAAAAATCTTATTGAAATTCTCCAAAGTCACATAATGTATAAGGCAGCTTTGACCTTCAGTTCTTATATCTGTGGTGTGAATATAATAATACTCCACTCATGGAGACTGTGGACCTTTGGATTTTAAAGAACATTCTGAGATAACAGTTGGCCATGTAACGTGTATACTGATTGGTTTATTGAGACATCTTCAAGCTAGAATACTCAGAACCTTTGGAGACAACTCCATTTTGTTCCTGCAAATTCACAGACTGTCTTGTCTTTCCTACTATGTTTTCCTGTCCCCCCAATATTCCTTTTTCAAGTAATAGACCCCAACTTCTCTTGTAAGAAGGTACATTTCATTCACTTTCCACCTATATGGCTCAAGAAATGTAAATCATCTTCTGTGGCTAGAGGTGTATCTCTGAGTTGGCCAATCAGCTGCCTACATTCCCCCCATACACTGGGATTTATTGACCCAAAACTGAGCCAAGCAGAGAGATCTCTTACAATTTTGTGGGAGACTTCAGGAAAAGAGGTATATCTACTAAGTTATTAAACATGGGGATGTTAATAGCCACCTTATCACCCCAAAGAGAGAAACTGTTAGAGAATTAAGTCAAAATTGAGAGAAATGATCATTTGTATACTTTACCTTGAATTGTATCCCACATCTTTAAAATACAAATTAAAAAAGATGGAGAGAAACAGGCAAGATTTATCATTTGAGTAGCTTAACCAAGGTCTGCCTAAAGACAACAGCATAGCAGATTTCTTGTGTTACACAGCCAAAGAGGACGGACAGACAGATGAACAAACATAGAAAAAGAGATAGTTGATATTTTTAAATGTCATCCAGGTTAAATTGGTTTCTGTCACTTGCAACCAACACAGTCCTGACTACGAAACCCATATAAGTGTGCAACAGTTTTATACAGTAAGCTATGGGGTATGTCATCACCTATATGATTATGGCTTCCCCTCAAAGCAAAGTTCAAGACAAGGAGTGAGAAAAGGCCACATGGAAAGATGCTAGATGCACACTTGAGGTGTGACACTGCTAGAAAAATGTGAGTCTGAGCCTGCAGGACCCTGTCCAACTCAGCTAAGGCCGAAATTAAAGGAATATGATATACAGCAACAAAGGTAAGTGCTAGACCACCTCATCTCTTGAAGTTACCCAGCTCCTCTGATATGGCTTACCTGAAGAAACACAATGAAAGACAGAGGGTAACTAATCAATAATTAAGTGTCAAGTCTGGAATCAGTGGACATCCTTGGTAGTATATAGATAGACCCCTTTCTCTCGCTGCCACAAGGATAAAAGCTAAGGACCATGCACAGAACTTAATTACAAGAGTAGAAGAGCTCCAGAGAAGTATTCATTCTCAACCTTGAAAATTCTTCTACAGCAATGCCAGGACCAGGATTAAGTAGGAGACTGCATTGTGATATGGGATATAAAAATCTTGGTTAATGCACTTGAAAATCTTTAATCTCAAAATAGCTCAAAACCTCTGGGCTGCCAGGCTTGTTTCCTCCTCCCTATTAAAAGCTTAAATATGGTGCAAGAGTCTCTGTATTGCAAGCAAATACACACATCACTCCCCTTGATGGCTATCAGACCAATAACTAGGGTTAAGTCACAGAACAGCTGAAAAACTGCTGTGTGTGCTGGAAAAGGAGAGGGACCATAGCCCCCAGGAGCTGCAGCACCTGTCAACATGTACTCGCAGGAACCAGGAGAACATTATGGAACTGTATGCTGAGGGGGTTAAGTCAAGGAGGGTGAGACAGAAGCCTGGAGAAGGAGAAGTGACAAACCTAAGAGTACACTCTCATGATACAGAATTTATCACACTGGCCAGGACCCCTCACACTGATAGCAAGACTCCTGGAAACTTGAAGAAACAAGGACCCACAAGTGAAGTGAAAAAGTCATGGCAGACATTGGAAATGGCTCTGAGAATAGGTGTGTTAGAGTGGACCTACGATGTAGGTTTAGAAAATTCTCCAGTTTGGACGACAGTCCATGTAACCTAACAGACATCACCTCGTAAAGAGAGTTGCCTGTGTCATTAAGGAGATTTTTGGCTGTCCTCTAAGGGTAGGATGATGGTAGGAATGCTGTTATATTGCCCAAAAATATCATAGGATTCCTAAATAACACAGGCCAGATGGCAGTGCTCAACTGTCATGAGCAAGGTGGGAACAATTATCGCAATAAACGATGGGTCAGGGGCCTTGGCCCATGGAGAGCCATGGAGATGGTTATTAGAATATGAGGAAAGACAGACAGGTGGCCAATAAGGTTATCACACAATCTGTTAAACCAAGAGATATCAAGAACTGACAACTAAATGCAATACCTGACCCTAGACTGGATTCTGGAGGGGAAAATTGCTATAAAGGACATTCCAGGTCAACTGACAGAATTGGAATGAGGATGGCATCATAGATGAAAATACTGTATCTATGTTATTCTGACTGAAACTGAAGAAGCACACCTTCACAGACATGGTAGAGGTCAGTCTGTCTCCCATAAATTTCCCCACATAACTGTCTGTCATTTCCCCTGGTGGGTACAGTCTTTTCCTGGCTCTGGCTCTTCACCAAGTAATATCTTTATTGAGGTGTTACTTTCAGCTTTGCATTGTTCCTTGGTTTGTTGGTTTTGTTTTGTTTTGGGCTGTTCACCTTCATTTTGTTATTTTACTTTTGATCTCAGCGGCTCTTTTCACCATGATATGTCATTACTCTCTTTAGGGAACTTAGGCCTTTGTTTGTTTGCTTGTTTTGTGAAGCATAAGCTTTTTCTGGGCAGAGAATCAGGGATGTCACTCATAGCCTCTGGCCCCACTGTGCTCACAGTGTGCTCTAAAGCAAAACACAAAATCTCTCTGAGCCTTCGTAACATCATTTGGAAAGTGTGGGTACCAACTTCTATCTCACAGGACTCCTGTAAGGCTTATATGAGATGAAGCTATGGCCTGGCACATGCGAATGGCACAGTTTTTGCAGTTCATATCATTTTTATTATTAAAGGAAGAGAAAGAGACTGGAGTGGGAAAAGAAGCAGGATAAAATACCTCTTATTTGGAAGGATACCTAGTTCAGTGTTAAGAGGACACCTGACTCAGTCTCCAAAATGAAGATCACTTTCTCAAAGAGTTCTCCAAGTTGTTATCTATCCTCTGTTTGGACACTCAATTACCAAATACCCATCACCTTATGAGGTTGTCCCTTCGTTCAAGCAACTTGCCAATAAACTCCAGACATTGGCCTTGATTCTCCTACTTTGGGGCTGAATGGAGGCCAGATCAGCCCCCGTTTTTGAAGCTGGTTCACTCATTCTTCAGTCACTCAAAGTACTGCACCCTTCTCAGGGAGTGCCTTATTTCATAGAAGCCACCTCTCTTGAAAATACCTGGGAGGTTGTGACCCCACCGCAGGGAAGTGAGTGGCATACAATACCACTTGTTGAGATAGCAGTTCAAATACCAGGTCCCCCTGTGGCTATCCAGGTGGTTTTCTGGAGTTATTTATGCCTCAGAGCTCCCTGTACCCCACTAGGATCAGACTGAGGACAGACTTTAGCTGAAACAGCATCTTAGCTTTGTCCCTACTCTCTTCCACATCCTCACTTTCCATGGGTCACTCGTCTGAGCACTCAACCAATTAATCACTTATTTAAAAGTCCCTATCCTAGGCTCAGTTTCAGGCAACCTACCCAAGACCCCTGTCTTCCCTATGGCAGCCTTTCATTCCATGACAGCCTCATTCCAAGAGTCCTGAGTTTTCTATTCCTTACACATTCACCTACCCACCTGAAAGCCCATGCCTTTATATTTTCCATGTCTGGCTCTGCCCTTCCAAACTCTTCCGTCACCAAATGGAATGACTTCACCAAAAGGAGAGGTATAGCTGAGACCATCTAATCCAGAGATGACACACTCAATTTCCTGAAGGGGTAAGGATGGTAATATAAGCAAGTGAAGTGACTTGGTGTAATACAGTAAGGAAGAGTGAAGATTGTGAATGATTGGAGAGAATTTGGCCTTAACTAAAGTGGGCAGTGGCTCCTCAGCTCCAGCAGGCTGATGCCTTTGCAAAATTAAAACACTATGATGAGTCGATTCCAAGATGGCGACAGAGGTGGTCAGAGTGCATGAGTGTCCACATAAATGAATGGGTGAAGAGACCAGTATTCACCCTACGGTGTCAACCAAAGTTGTGTGAATGTCTGAGTGGAGACATGGAAAGGAGGGGACTGAGATCTCCTGTGCAGCTGCTCAGACCCCAGCACCCTCTGGGGTTCAGAGGCAGGCACCATCTCTACAACACCACCCAGAAAGGAAAAAAAAAAGGATTAAAATAGTGAAGATCACCTGCAGCAGGTGCCACCTGCTGCTGCAGCCTTCACCCCAGCTCAGACACCAGCAATGCAAACTGGTTTACTGCATACCAGAGTAACCCGACCAGAGCCCCGGTCAAGGAGATCCAGAGACCCCCATCCCCCAGGTGGAGCATTTGTGGTCTGCTAGGGCAGCCCTGCCCAAGAACTTAATCCTAGAACATGGCAAAATGGTGGTGAGTTTTAAAGTGACCCAACACCCTATTTTCCAGGGATCCGCGAAACATGTGACTCAGGTGGGCAACTTTCTGAGCAAAATGCATAGAGAGACCTGAACATAAGCAGATCAGCTGTGGGTGATTCGCAGCCTTCCCCTAACTCCACGGGGTAAATAGGGGGTTGGATTTGAAGCATTTGCATCTGCACTGCAATCTAAGAACCCATTCTTTGCTCACAGACAGATAAGTAGGGGTGAGCTTTATTTATTTATTTATTTATTTTTAATTTACTTTTTGAGTTGGAGTCTCACTCTGTTGCCCAGACTGGAGTGCAGTGGCTGCTCCCGGCCACCACAGCCTCGATCTGCTGGGCTCTGGCGATCCTTCCTTCTCAGCCTTCCAAGTAGCTGGAACTACGCCCGGCTAATTTTTGATTTATTGTGGAGATGATGACTCGCCAAGTTGCCCAGGTGGGTCTAGAATCCTCGGGTTCAGGCAATTCACTCACCTCAGCCTCCCAAGGCACGGGATTACAGGCTGAGCCACTGAGCCCGGCTAGGAGTAAGCTTTAAAGTGACCCTACACCCTTTCCCCAGTGATTTGCCGGATGTGTGACTCAGGTAGGCAATGATAGGATCAGCACATGGAGAGGGCTAAACGTAGGTGGATCAGCCAGGAACACCTTCCAGCCTCTCCACAACCACAAGGGGTGAACAGGGAGACAGATTTAAAAGTCAGAAGTGGGCACACCTCATCAACATTTGTTGAACATTTGTATACCTAACCATGAATAGTATCCCACATCTTTAAAACAAAAAAAATTAAAAGGAAAAAGGTTGAAAGTTCCTCCCTTCTGAAACCCCTCCTCTCTGCTGCCAGCTAAGAGAAGCAGTGCTGGGTCACTCCTACAAGAAACCCAAAGTCTTGAAACTGCTGAAAGAGGGTGCTCAAGAATTTCATAAATTTTGTTGTTGTTGTTTTGGGGTTTTTTTGGTTTGTTTGTTGGTTGGTTGGTTGGTTGGTTGGTATCTGCATGACTTTTTTTTTTTTAATATAACTTGTTCAGAGTGGGCATTTTGTTCTGTTTTACCCCTTTTCCTTCTTCTTTCTGTCCAATAAGGCTATATATAAGTGTGAAAATTTCCTCATATTATCAGTTTTAGTTTCTTTGGGGTTTTTGTTTGTTTATGAGCTGTTTATTTTTTTCTTGCTTGCTTTTTATTTTATTTCTGTTTTGGTTTGGTTTTCTCTCTCTCTCTCTCTCTCTCTCTCTCTCTCTCTCTCTCTCTCTCTCTCTCGTCTCCCTTTTTGCTGGTATGTATATTTTGCCTTCTCTTCTTTGATCTCTCCATTGTCATCACCTCCACATGCTCTATTTATTAACTCTTTTCCCTCCATTCATGTTATTTTGTACCCAGGGAAGATAGTATGCTTGCATTGTATGGACATACTGTAAGGTGGTGGGAAGTAGCCCCCCGGGGGCCAACACACCAATCAACAAACATTGTGATTGTCAGACAGCTTTTGAACCTTAGGAGCCCCTAATACACCTCATTCAAATCTCAAATCTGCAGGAAAATAACATAGCTCCAAAAATCAAACTAGTTCAGAAGCTTTATATAAAGGAGAATAGGGGGTTGAGCAAAAAGAAGTGAAAGCTACTCCCTTTCTCACTGAGCAACAAAAGTAAAGAAACAAGAAAAACACACCACAAATGAAGAAATCCCAAAGAGGAACCACAGGCACCACACAAAGTCTAAAGAGGATAGTCCACAAGTATACAGACTTCAGAACTCAAACAATGAAAAACATCCAAATTGGTCTCAGACTACAAATGCAGAGATCAAGGAGTGGATGGAAAAGATGAACAAGAACCAAGAAAAGCAAGATGAAAACATGAAAGAACTAATGACTGAGATGCAAACTATAAAGAATACAGTAAATGAAATTAATAATAAGCTGACAAGCATAGAAAGCAGAGTTAATCAGGCAGGAGAAAGAATCTCAGAACTTGAAAACCAAATCTGGAATCCCATCTGTTAAAAACATATAAAGGAAACTTTAAAATAAGGAACAAAGCCTTCAAGAGATGTGGAACTATAGTAAGAGACTGAACCTAAGACTGATAGGTATCCCTGAAGCAGATAAGAAGAATGAGAGCAGCCTGGAACAAACATTCCAAGAGGGTATCCAAGAAAACATCCTGTATCTCATCAGAGATGCAAAAATCCTAATGCAAGAGATTTGGAGAACCCTTGCATGGCATCAAATAAGAAGACCAACTCCTAGACACATGCTAATTTGCTTACACAAAGTAGGTATAAAAATAAAAATCCTAAGGCAGCAAGACAGAAAGGTCAGACTACCTACCAGGGGAGACCAATTAGAATAGCAGCAGACTTATCAACAGAAACACTGCAGGCTAGAAGAGAATGGAGCTCAATCTTCAAAACACTCAAAGATAAATAATTCCAACCAAGAATTTCCTACCCAGTTAAGCTAAGCTTCATCAGTGATGGAGAATTAAAATCCTTCCTAGACATTCAATCCCTAAGAGTATATGCTGCCTCCAGACTAGCTCTGCAAGAGATGCTTAAGGCATTAAGTACAAAAGAAAGGAAAAAAAGAACAACCACATTCCTCCCAAGAATGCAGGAAAACAAAGAAGCATGCATCACAACTGCAAGATTGAAAACACACACATAAATCAACCCCAAAATCAAAAGAAAACCAACAAACAAATAAGTCTATAAGAGGCTCATAACAGGGATAAACTCTTATATTTAATGATCAGCCTGGATGTGAATGGACTAAATGCACCACTGAAAAGGCATAGAATGGAAAAGTGGGTAAAGAAACATGATGTAACAATATACTGTCTTCAGGAGATGCATCTCATCAGAAAGGGCACTCATAGACTAAAAGTTAGGGGATGGAAAACAAATTTTCACACTTACATATAGCCTTATTGGACAGAAAGAAGAAGGAGAAGGGATAAAACAGAACAAAATGCCCACTCTGCACAAGTTATATTAAAAAAAAAAAAAGTCATGCAGATACCAACCAACCAACAAACAAACAAACAAAAAACCCAAAACAACAACAACAAAACTTATGAAATTCTTGAGCACCCTCTTTCAGCAGTCTCTCCTTTCTTGATAAAAACCCTTGGCTTAGATGGAACATACCTCAAAATGTAAGAGCCATCTATGATAAACCCACAGACAACATACTGCTGAATGGACAGAAATTGGAAATATTTCCCCTGAAAACTGGAACAAGACAAGACTGCCCACTTTCACCTCTCCTGTTCAACATTGTATTGGAAGTCCAAACTAGAACAATTAGACAACGATGGAAATCAAGAATATCCAAATAGGAAAAGAGGAAGTTAAGTTATCCCTCTTCACAGGATCCTATACTTTGAAACCCCAAGAGAATCTGTCAAAAACCTCCTTGTACTTATAAAGAACTTTGGCAAAGTCTCAGGGTATGAAATAAACATGCAAAAACCAAAAGACACCAACAGTAAACAGACAGAAACCCAAATAAAAAACACAACCCAATTCACAATAGCCACACACACACAAAATGAATACTTTGGCATTTTCCTAACCAAAGAAGTGAAAGACCTTTACAATGAAAACTACAAATCACTGCTCAAAGGAATCCAAGAAGACACAAACAAATGGAAAAATATTCCATGATTATGGATAGGAAAAATTAACATTGTTAAGATGTCCATCCTACCAAAGATAATCTATAGATTTAATGCAATACCTATTAAATTACCAACATCTTTCTTCTCAAACCTGGAAATGACAATACAGAAATTCATATGGAAACATAAATGACCATGAACAGCCAAAACAATCCTTAGCAAAAGAAACAAAGTGGGAGGTATCACATTTCCAGACTTAAAACTCTATTATAAAGGTACAATAATCAAAACAGCTGGTATTGGTACAAGAACAGACATATAGACAAATGGAACAGGATAGAGATTCTGGAAACAAAACCTCAATTCTTCAGCCAATGCATCTTTGATAAAGCCTCCACCAGTGACCAATGGGGAGAGAAGAACCTATTCAGTAAATGATGCTGGGAAAACTGGCTGACTACATGCAGAAGACTGAAACAAGATCCCTGCCTATCACCATACACAAAAATCAACTTTACATGTAAAACCACAAACAGTAAGAATCCTAGAAGAAAATGCAGAAACTCCCTTATGAAAATTGGAATAGGCAACTAAGTCCTGATCAACTCTCCAAAAATGAATGCCATAAAAGATAAGATAGACAAGTGGGCCCTCATCAAACTGAAAAGTTTCTGCAAAGCAAAAGAAACTGTGGGGAGACAGCCCATGGAATTAAAAAAAAAAATTGCCAACTGTATATCTGACAAAGGTCTAACATCTAGGATCTGCAAGTAACTCAAACACACCAAAAAGAAAAAAAAAATCCCTATTGAAAAGTGGGCAAAAGACATGAATAGACACTTCTCAAAAGAAGATATATGGGCAGTCTGCAGATATGAAAAAGCACTCAGCCTCACTAACCATCAGAGAAATGCAAATCAAAGCCACACTGAGATACCACTCAACTCCAGTCAGGATGGCTATCATCAATAACTCAAAAAACAACAGATGCTGCAGAGGATGTGGGGAAAAGAGAACACTTTTACATTGTTGGTGGGAATGTAAACTAGTACAACATCTGTGGTGAACAGTGTGGTGATTTCTAAAAAGTCTGAAAATCGGCCTATTACATGACCCCACAATCCCCCTACTGGGAATATACTCTATATTAAAGATACCTGCACACACACGTTTATTGCAGCATTTTTCACGATAGCAAAAACATGGAACCAACTGTGCTGCCCATTGAAAGTGGACTGCATAAAGAAAATGTGGTACATTTACACAATGGAATATTATGCAGCCATAAAGAAAAACAAAATTATGAACTTTGCAGCAACCTGGATGGAATTAGCGTCTATAATAGTGATTTATCACAGAAACAAAGATCTGAGTACAAGTATTCACTCATAAGTGGACCTTGCACATTTATCATAATACCATAAGAAAGGGATTGGCAGTAGTGGGACACTACCAGGGGAGGGGGGCACATAACATCAATAAGGGTACCCATACTTTATCTGTATGATGACCACATATGTACATAAACCTCATTTGTACCCATTGTTAAAATAAAATTATTTCAAAAAGACCATAGTGAGACAAATCTGATGTTTCCAGAGAAGTCAGAAATCCTGGTTTTTATAATAAATCTGAATTTTAAACATCATCGACTTATTCAAAATTTTCAAGCACCATGTGAAACAATCAAGCACTCAGATTAGAGTCCAATATTTTGGGGGGAGAGTAGGGGAAGGCATCTCTCTAATGAAAGCTTTGAACAATCACCAGAGGAAAAAAATTTCTTTTTTTTTTTTCTTTTTTGGGGTTGAAGTCTCACTCTGTCGCCCAGACTGGAGTGCAGTGGCCGCTCCCAGCCACTGCAGCCTCGACCTGCTGTGCTCCGGCGATCCTTCCACCTCAGCCTTCCAAGTAGCCAGAACTACAGGTGTGCGCTACCACGCCCAGCTAATTTTTTGATTTATTGTAGAGATGAGGTCTCGCCAAGTTGCCCAGGCGGGTCTCGAACCCGCGGGCTCAGGCAATTCACTCACCTCAGCCTCCCAAAGCACAGGATTACAGGCTGCGCCACTGAACCCGTCCAAAAAATACTTTCAAAATTATGTGAAACTTTCAATATAATAGGAACCTCAGAGTAAGAGGGAACCCTTGATAGATTGTAACCACTCAATGAACAGAGTAGAGAGGTCACTAATGATATTTCTTACTCCAGAGTTTTTATTTTTATTTATTTATCTTTATTTTGGTTCCCCCACTCCAGAGTTTTATAAAATTATTATTTTAAAACCAACTTTACTGAGAAATAATTTACATAAAATAAAACATATCCATTTTAAGTGTACAGTTTGAAGAATCTTGAAACAAATAGATACACCCATGTAGCTATCATCACAGCCCAGACACAGTACAATGTCTTCAGTACCCAAGGCACTCTCCTGATACTTCCTCGTAAAGCAGTTAATTCCCACTTCTCCACACCTTTCCAACCCACACAAACACTGATTTGCTTTCTGGACCATAGATTAGATTAGTCTGTCCTAGTTTAGTATAAATGGACTCATAAGATATGTATTCTGTCGTGTAAGGCTTCTTTTGGTAAAGATGATGGTTTTGAAATTTATTTATGAAGTTTTTCAGTTTCATCTTTTTTTTTATTGGTAGGTTATATTCTCTCATATGGGTTTGCTAAACTTATTTACGAGGTAATTTTTTAACCACAAATTCTAGAATTATAATAGATCCTTTCATAAATAAGTTGCTGAAAGTATAGACATAGCTTATGTAAAAAGCTATAGTGGTCAAAATTGATACATTTAATTAGGATTTTTTTTTTTTTTAGTTTTATTTTGAGCTTATGCTACTAATATTAAACAATGACAATTAAATCTCAGATTCAGTTTTAACATTTAAGAAACATTTATTACCCCTTAAAATACATTTACTTAGTTATATATATAAATTTTAATATTTGATACTTCAGTATAGTATACTTTTAAAAACCTGAGTGAAGCCGGGCTCGGTGGCTCAGCCTGCAATCCCGTGCCTTTGGGAGGCTGAGGTGAGTGGATTGCCTGAGCCCGCGGGTTCAAGACCCGCCTGGGCAGGCGAGACCTCATCTCTACAATAAATCAAAAATTCAGCCGGGTGTGGTAGCGCACGCCTGTAAGTCTGGCTACTCGGAAGGCTGAGGTGGAAGGATCGCCGGAGCCCAGCAGGTCGAGGCTGCGGTGGCCGGGAGCAGCCACTGCACTCCAGTCTGGGCGACAGAGTGAGACTCCAACTCAAAACAAAACAAAACAAAACAAAACAAAACCTGAGTGGTTCAAATTGACTATCTGTTGCTAAAACTCTAAATAATCACTGACTTTTTCTTTATGCCTTGTAGAACTTGCCTCCCTACAGGTGTAATTAATTTCTGGAAACAAATACTACTTATTACTTAAATAAGAATTTTAATTTATGAAGTTGATACTTAAAATTTTTGAAAAATAATCTTTCATATTTAACACATATCAAGTGACTTGAGCAAGCATGACTACTTTTGTTTTGAATTTTTTAAACAAAAAAAAAAGCTTAAAATAAGCTGCTCTTATTTTAAGAACAGCTTTAGATTCAGAGCGAAACTGAAAGGAAAGTACAGGGATGTTGGGGACCGACTGCAAAGGTCTGCCTTCTGACATGGTCAAGGAGATTGATGACCCCAGACAGCATGTCATGTTCAGGAAAGCGGTGGTTCTGCTTCTCCTGCTTTGCTTAGTCATGCTGCTGGTGGAAATCCAAGGGGTAGAGAAACTACAACTTGCTAACCTACCACAGAAAATAGACTCCGGGGGATTGCGGGAAATTTTATCAATTCACCCTGCAGTTATAGCACAGAGAGGAAAGGTAATTGCCTGTCCTGAAGGGACGAGGTCAGAAATTTTCATCAAATTACTAGATAAATCTTAAACCCCTTAAGGGGAACCCTCAACATTATGTTAAGAAACTGGGGCTGCAGATGGAGGCCCACTAATCGTAGATTGTTGTGCAGTTTGTACTGGCAGAACCCCAAGAAATGTCATTGTTCTGGAAATTGGTTTTTCTTTAGCTACACAAATAAAAGTTAGTTCCTTGTGGCAGAAAACATTTGCTAGAGTGTACCTGGCCACAGTTAAATATATAATAGGTTAACTTTTGCTGTTACGTGATTTCTAGGAAAAGATTAAATATTAGTTTTAATACATAGATTATGCTTAATTTTGAAAGGTCATGGGTATTCAAGTATAGGGTAATGTGTTTTTGTGTTATGAGTGTGTTTGGTTTTAAAGGAATAATCGTATAAGTTTTTTGTTTCATAGCTTTAAGGAAAGTGATTGTATCTAATTGTTAAAGTATGAGAAGAGTACGTGAAAGGTTTCACATGACTGTCTGCCTAACCATAAAAATATGAGAAAAACCCTCGGAAAGTTGCACATAACCATCATTAATGTTTTAAGAAACTTGTTTTGGAGAATTTGAGTAAAGTCAAGAAAAGATTTCTCATGTATGTCACCTAAAAGACTATGTAACAAAAAGGTATATAAATCATAAATTTGCTAGCAATAAATGAGCAGTCCTGCATAAACACCAGGTATGTGTCCATCTCTTCACTCACTGATGCCGCCTTTCCTTCGGGAAACCCTGAACATGCTGGAGCTGGACTCGGGCACAGGGAATTCCCCCATACACCCTCCCTAAAATACCACTGTCAAAATCCTGCACAAGAGAGGTATGCTTGTTAACTTGATGAACCAACATTGACACATCACTACTCAAAGTCCATAGCAGATGGTGTCTATTCCTCAGTTTTGAACAAATGTACAATGGCATGTATCTACCCTTATAGCATCATATAGGATACTTTCACTGCCCTAAAATCCTCTGTGTTCTGGGTATTTATCCTTTCTTTCCCTCTTACCTTTCCTCCCTCCAAGCCCCAGAAAACCACTGATCTTTTTACTTTTCTGATCAGTTTTACCTTTTCTGGAATGTCATATAGTTGGAATCAGGGTGTCTGTAGCCTTTTGAAAGCCTTTGACAGACTAGCTTCTTTCACTTAGTAACATACCTTTACAGTTCTTCCATGTCTTTTTGTGGTTTAATATTTCGTTTCTTCTTAGTGCTGAATAGTCCACTGTCTGGATGTTCCACGGACATCCATTCATCTATTGAATGACATCTTGCTAACTTCCAAGTTTTGATGGTTACAAATGAAGCTGTAATAAACATCTATGTTTAGGTTTTTATGTGTACATAAGTTTTAAACTCTTTTAGATAAACACCAAGAGGCATAATCACTGGGTTGTATGGTAAAAGTATGTATAGTTTTGTAAGGAACTGTCAAATTGTCTTCCAAAGTGACTGTTCCATTTTGCCTTCCCAAAAATGTTTTGCATTCCTATTGCTCCACACCCTTACCAGCATTTGATGTTGTCAGGTTTGTTGTTGTTGTTGGATTTTAGCCATTCTAATAAGTGTGTAATGATATCTCAATGTTGTTTTAATTTGCAGTGCCTTAATGACATATGTGAAGCCTCTTTTCATTCTCTGATTTGGCATCTGTATATCATCTTTGGTGAAGCAGTGCTCAGATTTTTGAACTATGAAAGAAACAATATTTACAGTAAGGCTACTATGTACCCTCTGTCATCTCTTTCCATTGCCCTACTCAGTAGGTTATTACCTTCATTTCATAGATGAAGAAAGTGAGATTCACAGAGGCAAAGGTAGCAAAGAATGGAGTTCAAGCTGGAAACTGTGTTCATGCCCATTTGACTATACCTAACTTCACTGTGGCTATATTATCGACAAAGAGGAAGCTCTACAATTTAAAATCTCCCCAATATAACCCTTCCAATTAAATCATAATAGATCAGCAGAATGTGAAGCCAGGAGACTCTAACAGGTAGAATTCTGGTTTCTATATTTCTGCTGGGATAGAAATGTTCAATGAAAGAAAAACTATGGTCAGGTTAGTTTGAGGTTGATAGGATGTATGTACAGATGAAGGTATTTTTACAGTGACCAAATTAAATTCCACCCTGGAGAGTCAGGCAAGGCAGCACCCCTGAAACCAGAACTTGTGGGATCATCCCCGAAGTCTCAATATGAATGGAATACAGCAGGGCAAGTGTCCTGTGCCTTGTGGCACCAGATGAGAGACTTGGATCAACCACAGTAAAGATGACTCAGAAACAGGACAAGAATGCTCTCTGGCTTAGACACCATTGGGAAGGTCTCTTAGGTGAGATCCCTCAACTTTGGTGAAGTGTGCAAAGTGCATTAAAAATAAATCTGACATCTAGGAAAGGTCATTCTTCATTGTTGCATGCCTCTCAAAATTTTACTCCAAATTTCTTGCTGAAAATGTGGAAGAGGCTGGAAATGAGGAAGAAACATACACTTCTTTAAGTATTTGCAAGATGCTCAGATGATTAGGCTTCCCTTTATCCTGAACTTTATACAAGGCACATACTGTTCAACTCAGGGGTGTGGTCAGCCCAGAGAAGATAAGGGCAAACACATAGAATACTTCCAGATGCCCCAGTCCATCTCTCCAGAGAAGAGAGCTCAGAGGTCTTACCTAGCAGGTTGTCAGGCAAAACTCCCCCAGGGGATTCACCTACTGGTACATTCCCATACCCTGCCAAAATGTCTGTATTCCACCCTTTCAAGAGGATCTCTAATAAGTACTCTCTACAACAGGGTGCAGAGAGCAACACAGCTTAGAAAATTAATAATAACTAAGCAAAGAAAGTAGGTTTAAAAGACTGAATCAGAGACATACAAATACAATAGAAGCATCAGGTGGCAAAATATTTTTAAAAGACAAGAAAAATTTCCTTGAGGAGAAATGCAGTAGCAGCAACTAATCTCCAAAGAATAAAGCAGAGTCTAGCCTCAGAAAGATCTGGAGAAAGCAGAGAAGAGGGTAAGGAGGGACTGAGAGGGAGAAGGAAGTATTCATAGCCAGCATATGGCTAGACTTAAACCATACAGGAGCAGGGGCTGGGCCTCTGAGGGGAGGAGGAAGATGGGCAGGAATCTGAGAAAGAGCCAGGGAAAGGAAGAGAGTGAGTTCCATGGGGGAGTGATGCCATCCAAAGAAGCAAGGGCGAGGTATTCTATGGTGGTTTCTTACAACCTGTGTGAAATGGCCTTTTCCTTTTCCGGTCATTGTAAAGTTTGAGGCCAGCAGGAGATTGTTGGGAAGCAAATGGGGGGAAAGGGGCATCTAATCTTTACTTGGGCCTCAGGATCACAATTCCAGCTTCTCTGCAGCACTTCTGTTTATCAAAGCAGTGTGAGAGGAGGCTGCCCTGACCCAGATACAGGCCACTGACTCTATGCTAGTAGTTATTTCTACAGGTAGCCTGGGGACAGAGGGAGTAAATGCAACAACTTTAGTTTTGGTTGAAGACATCAAGGCTCAGAGAGAGCTATTATGTCATCTCCCTGAGCCACCTAGCAGCACAGGGACTTCCTCCAATAGGATACCACACATAGATGGCCTCAGGGAAGTTTTGCTCCCTTACCATCACTCCCCAAAAAGGGCAGACTTTATAGAAGTATTTTAAGTTAGGTGAGAACATGACTTGATGGAATAATCCTCCCAACCCACCCCACTTCCAATCAGACTCTTAAAATCAGGATTGACTTTCTTTCTTTCTTTCTCTCACTTTCTTTCTGTCTTTCTTTCTCTCTCTCTCTCTCTCTCTCTCTTTTCTTGTCTTCTCTCTCTCTCTCTCTCTCTCTCACTTTTTGACTTGCTTTCTGCATGGCAGCACATACGTATAAATAGACAGTGTGGGCTCATGTTGTGAACACAGAAATCTCCACCATCTGGCTTCTGCCACTCCTCTCCTGCCTTTTGTCCAGCCACTCCATTGGTGATTAATTCAACAAAGGTTCACAGAGCTCCCATCTCATGCCAGGCTCAGGGTTCAGTGCCAGGTCCTGTCCCCAGTGAGTCTGTGGTACAGTGCCTGGTATATGTCATTATAACAGGGACAGATGATCACCCTACATATCAGTCACCAGTGGGGGAACATGAAGGAAGGTATGATTATACTTACTTGGTTTATATCTGAGGAGACTGCACAGGTAATTGTTGTGTAACTGGATTCTGAGGACTGAGCTAGGGGCTAGGATGTGCAGATCAGGAGGAAGAGGAGGCAGGCATTCAAGATGAGGAGATAGATTGAAAAACAAGGCGGTGAAGAAGACCCATTCATCTAATAATTTCCAGCCAATAACTTGAATCCATCCAATAACTTCCATCCAGTAACTTGAATCACACATGTATAAAGGAGAAGGAGTTGAGACAGAGAATAACCCAGAAAGTGGCAGGGTAGGGGACTTTAAATTCAAGGGCCAAGAAAGACCTCTCTGAGAAGGCAGTAAACTAATGAATGGTCAGAAGCCCCTCATGTGAAGGAGGAGACCATAGAATCAGGACTTGAGATGTGATCGGGAGTTGACATGGACTGGGGTCTTTAGAGGGAGCGGGAAGGACATGATCATGGAGTTGAGGTCCCCTTGTGGCCTGGGGCTGTGAAGGACTGGCTAAGGATAGGCTGGAGTGGGGAATAGGGCACAGATGAAAAGGCTGGTGAGGCCAGTTGAAGGTGTGGACTTGATTCTTTCCACGTTTCAACAGCATCTACTGCAGGACGCCCGGACAGTCACTATGATCATTGTGCCCTGAAGCCAGGGCAGGCCTCCTCAGATGTAGACCAAGAAAGTATAATCATACCTTCCTTCATGTCCCCCCACCAGTGATTCTGATATGCAGGGTGCTCATCTGTCCCTGTCGCAATGGCATATGCCAGGCTCTGCGCTGCAAACTCACTGGGGGCAATAAAATACTGACAGAATGACAGCCTTTCTGCCAGAGGCGCCCACAAGCTTGTTGCCCATTTGCTCAGCCCTCCCTTCTTCTTTCAGGTCCCAACCCCTCAGTCAAGGCTGTATGTGTCCAAGCCCCATTGAGGACAGGGTTCAAGTCCCATCAGCATTTTACATACCACCCCTGCTTCCCCTGCTCCACCATGGAGACAAGAATGCAGAGATAAAATAGTTCACACAAGATGGAGCCCCTCTTCTCTCCTCCATTTCACAGGTGAGTAACTCGAGGCTCACACACACACACAAAAGACTCCTTGAAGGCCTTGTAGATATACACAGACCAGACTTTCTCTACTCACTCCCTTTGTAGAACCTGATTTCTGTGCAGAAATGGAGCTGTGGGGTCTGAAAATGTCTGGAAGTTCTAGAAGACATTTACTTTGTTCACATCAGTATGTCCCCTGATGAGAGCTGATAAGACAGGAGGTAGAGGCAGGGGGCCTCCAGGGAACCAGTGCCTGGATGCTCTCACCTGGCTGGTGCCAGCAGCATTTGACTGTGTCTATTAACCAAAATAGGGGAGCACAGCCACATGCTCCTCCTTACCAGGGCATATGACTCTCCTGTCCTCCTAGACCATTCCCAGTCAGCGATGTACATTGCATGCATGTATGTACACACTTAAAAAGACTATCTGTTCTTAAACAAAGTGAAAGCCCAATAAACGTACCTTTTTCTTATTTTTCCAAGGTTCCAAGATAAGTTTTTAAAAGCAATTTTAATAATTAGTAACTGCAAGAGGAAATTGTATTGCTAAAAACACTTGATCGTTGGAAACAAGTAGAAGGAAAGCCTCAGGCATTCTGTAGTCAGTCACAAATCAGTGTATGTCTACATGGATGTGTGAATCTGTGTGATTTGTGGGGTGTGTGTGTGTGTGTGTGTGTGTGTGTGTGTGTGTGTGTGTTTGAGTGACATGGGCCAGGCTTTTGTTCTTGCTGCTGCTTTGCTTTGCTTTGCTTTGCCATTTGGTTTGGTTTCTCTTCCAGCACGAGTCTAATCTCTATGGAATAGCACCACCATAGTTTCCTTTACAAGGGACTCAAAAAAGCACAAACATCTGAGCCAGGCTGACTTGGGCTTGGAGCTCTGCTGAGCTATTGATGCTTCCTAGACCCCTGCTCCTCATTGCTTCTTCTGTAAAATGGGTATTACAGAAAAACTTACTCTACAAGGTTGCTAGGAAGATGGAATGGTGTATATTGGTCACCCGGCCTTAATCAAATAAAAGTGATTCCTTCCCCAGTGCTCCTCCTATGGCTCCCACTAGGATAACTCTATTTGGCATATTGTTGTTCCTTGGGTTCTCTGAATCTGTAAAGTGCCAGTGAGAACACCTGCTTGAGAACTGTCCAGGATTAATAGGATGACATTTTACAGGCAAACATCTTACTAATGTAACCATCAAGGAATCTAAAACACTGTGGGCAAGTTTAAAATCAATCTTTGTAAAACCCATTCATTAAACAAGACCAAGGGAAAGATGGGACAAAATGAATAATGATCATTGTGGAAGCTAGGTGTGGAGTATATTGTCCTGTTAACTCTACTTTTGCTCATGTTTGAAAATTGCCATAGTAAAGGGGTATTTCTAGAGTTAGGAACCAGAAATTCCATGAGTTTTTGAGCCAATGTGGGAACTGCACAAATAAATGAAAAGTGGATATGCAGTAATAGGAAGGAAATAAAATTATTCAATTAAAAAAAAACAAGATAGGCTTAACAGCAGAAAGTGATTGAATGATGCAAATGACTTGAAATGCTCATAGCAGAGCCCATCACCAGGGAGAAAGAGTGGCAACTCAACAGATCAACACAAATTGTTTACTGGGGCACCACATCCAGAATAAATAGATGATGACTCCCTCTTTCCCTCTTCCTTTGGGTTCTTGTGATCTTCTTGGATAAAAAGATAAAGTATACATGAAATGATTAGAGATGCACACATATACATATATGTGTGATTTCCCTGTGAGTGTACTTTCATGTCTTTTTTAAAAAAAAAACCGGGTTCGGTGGCTCAGCCTGTAATCCCACGCCTTTGGGAGGCTGAGGTGAGTGGATTGCCTGAGCCCGCCTGGGCAGGCGAGACCTCATCTCTACAATAAATCAAAAAAATTAGCTGGGCGTGGTAGTACACGGCTGTAATTCCGGCTACTCGGAAGACTGAGGCGGAAGGATCGCCGGAGCCCAGCTGGTCAAGGCTGCGGTGGCCGGGAGCGGCCACTGCACTCCAGTCTGGGTGACAGAGTGAGACTCCAACTCAAAAAAAAACATGGTTCAAACCGTTGTAGAAGATTATCTGGAAATGCCAGTGGTGCTAAACTGTACAAGCAAAAAATTAATGTGATTAGATTCATGTGTAAGCAATCATACAAATCCTAGGCATCTGAAATTTTTAAAATTATTTTTATTCACTGGCATGTTTACAAGTGATATGTATTCATTGCAGAAAAATTATAACATTCTAGAAATAAAAAAGAAACAATCACCCCACCCTGTTCCCATCACCAAAAAGAAAATCATTATTTTGGCTTGTAGTATATTCTTTTGTAGACCATTTACGTACATTAAAAAGCGATTTAAATGGTGCAGATCATCTTTGTCTTTAATCCTGCTGACCCCTCTGCACTGACGCTTTGTTTTCTTCAAGCTTGCTTGGATACAGGCCATCTTCTCTAAAATCTAGGTCTCTCCAGGGGTTGGCAGAGCCTCATTTTTTAGCTACTCACAGCTTCATAGGAAAGCATTTCTAAGATGAACCTAAAATACCTAACAGTTTTCTCAGGGAAGGAGACACAGGAAGAAAATTTAAAAATCTTGTCTTGGTTTAAGCAAAAAGGAAAGGCTCCATCACATGGGCCCCCTATGGTTCTAATTGGAAGGCACTAAGGCAACTTGTAAAAGCAAGAATGCTGACCTAATATGCACTTCTTAAATAACTAAGCATGGCCAAACCTGGTATGATCTTGAAAACACTTTAGTTCCTTTTATTTTGCAAATGAGGAACCTGAGATCCAGAAAAGGAAAGTGAGGCTCCCAAGATCATTGAGTGAATTAGACTAGACCTGGGCCTCCAAAAGACATTTTGTCCCCTCTGGACACTGCTTTCATGGAGGCCCTGCACTGGCCTGCCATTGTGCCTCTCTTCCAAGTCACACGGGTCTGGGAGGATACAGAGATTCTGGATGTGGGCCTTCATGTGCGCACCCCACCCCCCAGGCAGCATTTGCCTTCCCTGAGGTATCCTTTCCTTCCCCATTCTTCATAACCCACTCCACCTACTGTCTCCACCCAGCTCAGTCCTTTCCTTCAAGAAGGAACATTCCCAGCACCATCCCTGCCTCACTGCTCTTGCCCTCTTCGGGACATTTGACCATTTGGAGAAGCCATCTGACACCAAGAACATGTTGATCCTGCCAAAGAGTGTATAAAAAACACGATCACATATTTAACTTTTATCGCTAAGTCCACTCTTTGACAGAACCCCCAGCCCAACTTCACTCCATTCCTGAGTCTGGGTCTATCCTTCACCCAACTCCAGCTTTCAAAACTGGAAGGGTTAGGGCAGGGGGTGAAAATGTCTACTGCACACATGACTTAAGGGTAAAAAGGAAAAAGGAAACAGAAACCTTATTTACTTGGGGTATCATCACCACAACCCTGTTTCTGAGACAAAACAGTCACACTTGAACATACACATCAATCTTTCTCCGGCCCACCATTGCCCCTGTATCTCAAGGCTGAGAGTCCTAGAAAACTGGAGCCTTGTCTTCTTCCAGACCCTTGGGTGCTTCTTCCAAGCACCCAGCACTGGGTCTGACACAGACATCACCCTTTATAAAACCACACCACTACCTTTATCACTCTTTAGCCCCCAATATACTTTATTTTATTCTTTAGCATTTATCAGCAATTATCATGCAATCTATTTGTACATTCATTATTTTAATATCTTATCCCTCCCAGGGCTAATATCTGTTTTCTTTACTGCTGTGTTCTCAGTGCCTGCAACGTGATTGGGCACATGGTAGACCTTTCTATAAATAACTAATTATATAAATGGACAACCAAATGATTGGGTGATTAGATATAATCAACAGTGTATTTACTTGACAAACCTATAATGCCCTATTATTTATCTGTAAGCTTGATATAGCTCAATTACTTTATGAATTATATAGAAGAAGAAATGTATATATCTTCCAAAATATGTATCAAAACTGGCAGGTATATAACAGGTGCTTCATAAAAGTTTAAAATATATTACATTTGCTCACTCATAGAATGCATTAAGATGCACAGGTTTAGCCGGGCTTGGTGGCTCAGCCTGTAATCCTGCGCCTTTGGGAGGCTGAGGTGAGTGGATTACCTGAGCCCGCGGGTTCGAGACCCGCCTGGACAGCGAGACCTCATCTCTACAATAAATCAAAAAATCAGCCAGGTGTGGTAGCACATGCCTGTAATTCCAGCTACTTGGAAGGCTGAGGCGGAAGGATCGCCAGAGCCCAGCAGGCGAGGCTGTGGTGGCCGGGAGTGGCCACTGCACTCCAGTCTGGGCGACAGAGTGAGACTCCAACTCAAAAAATAATAATAATAAAAATAAAAAAATAAAAGATGCACAGATTTTTAAGATACAAGATAAAATAATCCTTTCTACTTGTTTTATTGGCAGGGAAATCAAGGAATAACTTAAATGAGTCTCCCTAATACAGTGATAAATGAAATGGAACCCACAATTTATAAATGAACTATACCCTAATTGGCAAGACAAAGCAATTGTATTAAATTATGAATGACAATGCAAAGTAAGTGCCAATTGTTTTTCTATAAACTGGACTAATTTACAAATTTTAGCCAATGTGCATGTGGATTTTTGTGTTTTTTGTTTTCCTCACATTTACAGTTTTTACAGGGAAAGGACACAGATAAAAATCAGCCAAGGGCCGAGATACAGTGGGGCAGAATCCAAGATAATTTGAACCACTCTCCAACTAATCCTTGTCTCAAAACCTTCTAAGTCCACTCCCTGCTTCTGAGACAGTTTGGAGATTTGATCCTACTAAACCTAGCTTTGACTGGCCATCAGTTTCCCTGGTGGTTTTTGTAAGAGGGCTTCAACAAAGGTAGTTACATTGTAAAACAAAGGATATCATATAGGAGATTTTTTTTAAGCCTCAAAGGTCCATTATGTTCAGTACTTTACTTGACAATACCAGCTTCCTCTTTGCTACATTTTTTTTCATCTCAAGAGTAGAGAAAATTGCCCATAAAAATTAGATTTTGGGTTAGAATCCATTTGTTTCTTTCCATAAAATTGCACACTTCTCTTTTAAGAAAGTACATCTGTGTCTAGCAAAACATAAAATCAGATCTGCAATGCTTCTTTGATCCTGGAACCCAGTCTTGAGCAAATGGAGTCCTTGGTCTCGTGCATGGTCAGCCTTCACCTGCTAAGGTCCTTGCTCTGTGTCTGGGCTGGGGTGGTACTACATGGGGCATTAGCCATGGTGAAGTTATCCTACCCTGGCTCTTGGGACAGCCTCCACCAATGTTTCAAGTTAGGACCCACTTAAGGATGGATACATCAGAGTCTTCAGATGATATCAGTTATGACTACAACCTGAATAACTTATTTTTCCTGGGGGCCTGAGAAGTAATCTTTTCTATCTTAGTCTTAATTGGATAAAGAGCCACTGTGTCTCCATTTCCTCTAGACGTGGGGTATGAGAAGTGTTTGGGATGAATGATCTATTCATGGAGATCCCCCCCCCATCTCATCCAAGTCAAGCTCCCACAGCCACTTCCAGAAGGATCCTTTTAAAATATAAATCAAATTATGTCACCCTTATTGGAAACCACTAAAAGCCTTTTCTTCTCACAGATATCATATCTCAAGCCTTTCCATGCCTTTTATTCTTAGTGATTTGTCCCATGGCCCCTCCTCAACTTCATCTCACTCAACTAGCCACACTGTTCTTCCCAAACACCAAGCACTCCCCCACTCCAAAGTGTCAGTTTCTGCTTTCTTCAACTGTCCTCTTGCCCTCACTTCATTCAGATCTCTGAGCAGTACTCATCTTCTTTGATCGTCCTACTCTGACCACCTTTTTACCAACATCCACAGCACACCCTCTTCCCTTACTCTGTTTGTCTTTTCTAAGAGCAATCATCACTTCTTACACTGTTTTTTATCATCTAAAATCTCCCACTAGAGAGCCAGCCAGTGCTATCCATCCCATGCCAAGAACAGAGCCTAGCACATGGAAGACACTCAACAAATCCTTGTGGAATGAATCAAGTTCATACTTCATCCTGTGTGTCTCTTACTGAGAGTCTCAAGGCTCTATGTAGAGAGAAACTAGTAAGAGTAATCACCACACCCCATGTGCTAAGTGTCTCTCTGCTCCCTCACCCATATGTGTCCAGTGCTTGCAACACCCTAGTAGGTGGAGAACATCACTCCACATTATAAAAGGAGACAATGAAACTAAGTTCTTCAGCAATTTGACCCAAGTTACATGGCTAAAAAAGGGCAGGAGCAGATTCTGGTTCCTCGCCTGCTTGCATGACTGTACCAATCAGAAGAATATTTTAAAGATTCTCTTTTGTCTTATGACTCTATGACTTCTGAAAAGTTAGTAAGATGGAATACTGAAAAATCAAATTCCAGTGTCCCAGCAGTTCAGAATTTCCCTCTGATCTGAAGAAGAAAAGATAATATCTTTTCCTATTTCTCATTTAATTCAATTGAGCCAAAAGAGACTGCCACTAACTCACCCTTCTCAAAGCCATCTGAACACATTTAGGGTCAATTTCTTCACCCATGTCCAGCCTGGATGTTTAAGACAATAGAAGCAGTTACATGAAGATGAATCAATGACTCTCAAGCACTTTGAATCCCTGCCCTCTTCTGCCCTTGGCTACATTCCCCTCCTTCTAGGTTTTCTGGCCATCCTCATGGGCAACCTACCTATGTAGTAGATTGGCTCCTCTATTCTTCTCACTACCTGCTGGCAGCCTCAGGCCTCCACAGCACCCAGTCTTGATGCCTGTGGTGATTAGGCTTCTGGGGCCTCTGCAATTTGACTTTTGCTGGCCAAGCTGCCATAGTACGCTGGCTTTGCTGTTCCCTGAGTGGGTAATTCATTCCCACTGCCAGTGATGTAATCCCCAAGATGCTCATGAGCTTGTGTCTTTAGAAGGTGAGAAGGAGAAAAATCTGTGTAGAAGACAGGAGGAGCCAGCTAGCTGCACTCTGTCTCCCTTTCCAGTCTCATATTCACCATTTGGGTCATGCTGCATTTTTGACCTCCCTCTTACCCTTCACTGAGACTCAAGGATCGAAGGGTTACAATACGATTGGTTCACTGTCTGTTTCTTTTTGTCGCTGATTTACTTACTGTGAGCCTTCAGTGCACTGAAAAATGTACATTCATTGTTGTATTTTATGCTCACAACAACCCCTTAGGGTGAATTTTCCTATTTTGAGAGGAGGAAACTGAGATTCAGAGGTTATCTGGTCCACAGTCTTGTAGCTGCTAAATGACCAAGTCATTTCATGGTTCTGATATCAGGAAACACAGAGTGACAAACGTAAACATGAAAAAAATTCTAATTTTTTTCTAACAGTAATATAGTCTATATAGACAAAGATACATACATAGAATGTTCATCTTGGCACTATTTATAATTTTGAAAAATTGGCAATAACCTAGATATCAACACAACTAATGAAAACGCCACATAATGATAGATTAGGCAGTCATCAGGACCAATGATGTAGAGCTGTGCTTATTTTTATGTAAATTTGTCTAATGCATATTGTTGAATGAAAAAGGCAAATTGGAGAACAGATCCACCAATGCCATTCTCTAGAAGTTAACATCCTTATGTGTCTTCTACAGCTTGTGTTTGAAGGTATTTAGACACACACACACAGAGAGAGGAAGTGATAGAGAAAAAGATTTAGTTTAAAAACAGGAACAAACTATACATACTGTTCTGCAACTTGCCTAATCGTACATATCAATTGCAGTTGATTTAGATTTACCTTATTATTTGAAATGGACACATCACACTTATTTATTTAAATGTTTATTCAGTATTTATTTAAATATTGCCTATTACATGCCAGGGGACATACTAAGCACTAAAAATCTGTTCTCAGTCTAATACACTGTTATTTCACTATTCTCTTAATGATTTTTATTTGTTTGTTTTTCCTGTTACAAACAATACCACATCAATCATCTATGCATATATGTGTTGCTTTACTGTGTGTCTCAGGGATAATTTCTAGAAATGATCTTACTTGGTCAGAGGGTAAGTCCAGCTCCAATTTTGATGGAATTTTTTTTCCTGAACATCTTAACTGTTAGAATTCAGTCAATAGAGGAACATGGACTTTTTTCTGTGCCAGAGAAGAATCCAATGCAGACTTTGCAACAGAGAACTTGGATTGTAAAGTGGGGCTTTTTGCAAGCAAGAAAAAAATAGGAAATCACTGCATAATACACCCAAACTATGTACCTGAAGGGTTCCATAGATTAGCAAATGTTTTCCTCTCAACAACTGTGATTCCCAAGAAACAATACAATAGGTATCAGTAATTTTTTTTTTTTTTTTTGAGTTGGAGTCTCACTTTGTCACCCATGCTAAAGTGCAGTGGCATGCTCATGGCCACCCCAATGTCTACCTGCTGGGTTCAGGCAATCCTTCTGCCTCAGCCTTCCAAGTAGCTGAACTACAGGCACACGCTGCCATGCCCGGCTAATTTTTTGATTTTTATTATAGAGACGATATCTCGCCAAGTTGCCCAGGCTATTCTTGAACTGTGGGTTCAGGCAATCTGCTTACCTCAGCCTTCCAAAGTGCAGGGATTATAGGTTTGAGCCACCGCAGCCGGCCTCAATAATATTTTTTAATGAGTGAATGTGAGATAGCTGTTACTAACACCATCCACGGGTGAGGCCCCTGAAGCCAATGAGTGAAAACCACCCAGCCTGCCTATGCTAGGGCTTCTGCCCAGAGGCCAGCGCATTCACGTACAGGGCAGGTGAGAGGGAAGGCGCCTGGGGCAAAGGAAGTGAGTAAAGGCTCCTCTGCAGTGCTGCCCTCCTGTGATGGAAGTCTGTAGAACCAGAGCTAGGAAAGCAAGAAAAAGTATCATCATATTGGCAGTTTCCAGAGAACATTGGTTGTAGAGGGACATTACCCATCCTTCTTGTTTAGGAAAAAAATAAATCTACTTTCTTAAATTGCACATCCCTCTTTGCGCCATAGGTCTCACTCTTCCTCCCCTGTCTGCCATGCCAACATCATTTGCCCTGGCCCTCTGGCTGGACAGTATCAGCCATCTTTACAAATTATGTGAGCTGGCCTTTCCTGCCTGGCTTCTCGCTCTCCCACCTTTGCCAGGAGTAGGAGAGGGTCTTGACAAACATTTAGAAAATGAGGAGTAATAGGGTTGGGGTCATGGAAACCAGTGATGAGCTGGAAACACTGGCTCAGAGGTGCTCATGTTATGTATCTCTTCCCAACTCCCGCATTCAGACAGCTACTTATTAGGGGCTTAAATTTGTCCATGGTGGGTGGGAGTATTTACTTCATGAACATTGGCAAATGCTACAAATTGGTCTTTTCTAAAGAGTTGTTGCTTAACATTTTCCACTCCTGCAAACACTAGAAGAGTCCTAACCCACAACTTCTCAGTAACCTTTCTGCCCAAGACTGGAAAGTCAAAGGTTTCTGGCCCAATTTGCACAAGCCCAACCAGGGCTTGTTCTGTAAACATCTACTGTGTACCTGGTTAACCCAGAAACATTTGCATGCTTGCTGTATGGTGTGAGAACTAGTCTCCCCATTTGTAGAAGAGAAAACTGAGATTCAGAAAGAAAGGCACTAGCAAAAGGCTCACCAGGCTCACCTCCGAGTGTCTACTGTGCTTAGCTCTGTCTGCCTCTCCCAGTTCACCCCCTCCTTGAATTCCTTCAAGCACTCACACATCTGGCTTTGTACTCAAATCTCCTCTGCTCCTCTTTACTTGTTAGTTCCTCCTTCCTTCCTGTCTCCACAGAGACAATCACTGGCCACACATCTGAAAATGTTCAGAGGTAGTGCAGTGACTTCCCAGCGTCACAGTGATACCCCAGTCCCGGGATCTTTCAGGCGATACTTCATCCAAGGAGGTGACTTGGGCAGCCCCTGGCCTCGCATGCTGAAAAACAGCAACTATTGGTCTCTTTACAAAGCTCATTGTTTGCAACTAGTCACAATCCTTTGGCCAAGGGCATCACACCGTCTGGCTGAGTCCTTTCTTCCTGAACCAATCACTAACAAAATAAAGTATTACTTTACTTTGTGGAGCTGGAACTGGAGTTGACATCTCTTTTGGCCCTTGGGAATGTAGGGAAGAAGTGATGGCTGTTAATACCAGAAACTGCAAACAAGGAGAAAATGAAACAAATGCTTAGTACACACCTATCTTTTCTACCTAGCACAGGGATCCGTTTGTGCTACATAGTAAACATTGAGATAACAGAGTTTCAGTGTGACTCATTTGTTATGCTCTTGTTGTATCCTACAGGGCATGTCTCTATTAAGCCCTGGTGAAGAGCAAGGTCAGGCGAGATTAACCTTCTTGTGTCTGTAATTTGACTGACCCAGAGTTGATCGTCATGGTTTTAGAAGGCTGTTAGGGATGTTGAAGGAAGTGGTTTGCCCCTGCCCTATGCCAAATATGGCTTTTGCCACTATTCTCATGAAGAGGTTCTAATCACAAAGGTTCCAGAGTTAACCAAACCATTGACAAAAAGGAGAGAGAAAATTCTGATACTGTACCACCATCCGTCTGGTTGCCTCCTCTTCCCTTCCCTTACAAGAGCTCAATACCTTTTACTAGACTTTCTGTGTTTCCCACCCTCTTCTAGTCTGCCAGTGGTGACTCTTCATCTCTTCCACTTCAAGTCTGCTCCTGTCCAGTGTCAATGGCACAAATGCTGGGGCCTCAGTGAACAAAAGTCTTTCCCTTCTCCACCTATTCTGCTTCTAGTTGGGGGTTGACTCCTGGTCCTGTGAATGGGACAGATGAGATGGTGAGGGATCCTCACTTTAGGCTTTACTTGTTTGTTGTTGTTGTTGCTATTGTTTTCTAGTTATCTTATTTAAAAAATAACGTATTTGGCACTATAAGGATTCGTTTTTTGCCAAATACCTCATGAAGCTTACACAAAAGATTCACACTGCCATTCAGAGCATCCAGGGGCTATGAATGAGTTCTATATTAGGTAAAGGAAGCGTAATCTCTGCCTGGGAGCAAAAGTCAGGAGGTGTTTGCAAGGAAGAGGATGCCCACGCTGGGACTCCAAGGATGAACAGGAATTTCCAAGTTGACAAGCCAGGATGGCTATTCCCAGGAAGTAGGTAGCATCTTGAGTGAGTGACTGACAGGATTTGAATCAGGTCTTTTTGCCAAGGACTATAACTCATTCATTATATCATATTCTAGAGATTTCTGGAATGAATATCCATTACTTAACAGTGAATATTGAATTTTACTTACTATCTAGCCCCTGATAAGGCAAATTTATAACAACAAGCCCAAGAGCACCACCTTCAGGTACTATTTGAACAGTTGTGTGTGTACCTTCCAGACTTTTCTCTGTGTTCCTATGATCATATGCTACCTATAATCAACCTATTATTATGCACACTTTTTTCTTTTACAAACTTGACACTACTTTCTATCAAGAGATATAAGCAAGCTGCAATGTAATAAGTATACCATAATCATTTTTTTTTTGGTTTTTTCCTGCCATAAAGAATGCTGCAAAGATATCATTGTGCATATACTCTTACACATTGGCAATCTTATTTCTGTTATATATTCCCCAAAGTGAATTATTGGACAAAAGTTATATGCATTTTTAATTTTCATAGAACAGATTGCTTTCTGAAAGGACTGTAGTAATTTATAATCCCATCAGCAATATATAAAAAGTCTTTTTTCTCTAATCCCTTGCCAGCCATGAATTTCATAAATCCTATTAATTTTTGTCAATTGAATGGTAAGAAGTTATATATCTCATAGTTAATTATATTCCTGTTTCCCTGACTCTGAGTGAGGTTTAGCATGTAGCTAGCTGACTTGCTGCTAAAGCAGCCGCTGGTGAAGTCACCCATTGTCGTGCAGGAGGAAGTAAGCACCTGTAAGTTAGGAACTTCATGTCCTCATGTGCATACCACTGGTCCTTCTACTATGTCTGAGGCAGAAGGCACCAGTTGACAATGGCTTCCTCTTCGTCTGCCATCAGAGGCAGCCTCAGAATCCTTCTTTAACATTACTATACAGGAGAAACCATAACTCTTGTGCACTGCTTGTGGAAATGTAAAATGGTGCAGCCTTATAGAATAGAGTATGGCAGCTCCTCAAATAATTAAAAAGTAGAATTACCATAGGATTCAGCAACATAAATAGAAGCATTCTGGTGGAAACAACATAAATGTCCAGAGACAGATCAACAAAATGCATATATATATTGTGTATGTACACACACCCACACACACATACATATACACACATATGTATGTATATATACATACATATATACACACACAATAGAATATTATTCAGCCTTAAGAAGGAAGAAAATTCTGCTACATGATACAACATGGAAGAATCTGAGGATATGATACCAAGTGAAATAAATCAGGTACAGAAAGACAAATACTGCATGATTCTACTTATATGAGGTATCTAAAGTAATCAAATTCATAGAGATAGAATGATGGTTACCAAGGGTTGAAAGGAAGGGGGAAATGGAAATTGTTTATTAGGTACAAACTTTTACTTTTTCAAGATAAAACTGTTCTGGAAATCTGTCTCATAACAATGTGAAATTACTTAATACCACTGAACTGTACACTTAAAAATGGTTAAGATGGTAATTTTATGTTAATGTGCTTTTTTAAAACCACAATCAAGAATATATTTTTTAAAAAGCTAAAAGGATGTATAAACATCTTCATGTCAAACTTATTTTTAAAACTAGGCAAAGTAGACAAAATCTTAAAGAAAAACTCCCCATAATTCAACCAAGAAGAAATAAAAACCTGAATTGTAATATATTTATTAAAGAAAATGGAATTTATGGTTAAAATGTTCTCTTAAAGAAAATACTGAGCTCTGATTATCATATAAGCAAGTAAAATGAAGCTTTTAAGAAGCCATCAATAAACAATATAAATAGGCCAATTATGTATCATAGTCAAAGATGATTGTCCTGTGCTTAGAGGTAAAGCAGAAAAAGAAAAAATGTGTGTGTGAGAATTCTGTTAAAATAAAGTGAACAAGGGTGGATTCACTGTGAATGTGACATTCAAACCAAGACTCAAAAGGGGTGAGGTGGTCAGTCCTGAGTTAGGAAACCCAACAAGAACAGCAAATGCAAAGCTTTGGAGGCAGGAACTAACACAACTTATTTGTGTTTATTGTCTGTCTTTCTCCTCTCAAGGTGCCAGTTCCTTGGAGGCAGGGGTTGTCTCTTGTTTCTGCAGTATCTCCCTATTCATAAAACAATTCTGGCACTGAGTGGGTGATCATAATGAATATTTGTGTCAGAGGTTTATTATCCAGAGAACATAAAATAACTTCTGTCAATTCATATTTTAAAATAAACAAAGATTAAAAGAGCATGAGCAAAAATACATATATGGGCACTTCATAAAAGAGGATATATGAATACAGTCCTCTTAGTAATCGGGAAAATGCAGTTAAAGGCCACATACTATCTTATAGAACTTGAGAAATCTGATCATGCCGAGGCTTGGGAAAGATATGGAGTAATGAAGGCTTGTATGCAGCTGGTGGAAATAAATTAGTTGACTGCTGCTATGGTCTGGATGTTTGCTCCCCCCCCCAAATTCATATGTTGAAATCTAACCACCAGTGTAATGCTATCCAGGAGGTAGAACAATTTGAGAAGTCATTAAGTCATGAGGGTAGAAGCCTCATGAATGGTATTAGTGTCCTTATAAAAGAGGCCCCAGAGAGCTGTCTCGCCCATTCCACCATGTAAGGACCCAGTTAGAAGTCACCAACTATGACCTAGAAAGTGAGATCTCACCAGACAGTGAACCTGCTGGTGACTTGATCCTGGCCTTCAGGCCTCCAAAATGTCAAGAAATACATTTCTATTGTTTATAAGCCACCCAGTCTATGATATTTTATTTTAGCAGCCCAGATGGACTAAGACAACAGTCTTGGAAAACAAGTTGGCATTTTCTTACAAAAGAGACTTCATGTCTACCTAGTGATCCAGACATGATGGTCAAGGGTCAGGTCCAGCTGATGTACATGGCAAAGCAAAGCAAAGACTTGGCTGATTTGATGGGTAAAGGATGGCAACTTTTAGAGTTAGAAAGTGTTATGGGTTAAATTGTGTCCCCCATAATTTCACATGTTGAAGCCCTGGTTCCCACCACCTCAGAGTGTGACCTTATTTGGAAATAGGTATATTGCAGATATAATTAGTTAAGATGACATCAATATGATCGGTGTCTATAAAAACAGGAAATTTGGACTCACAGTGAATGCCATTTGAAGGTTAGATTGATGCTGCTCAGAGCATGGAATGCCAGAAATTTTCAGCAAACCACCAGCAGCTAAGAGAGAGGCATGGAACAGATTCTCCCTCATACCCTTCAGAAGGAACCGACTCTACTGAACCTTGATCTCAGTTTTAAGGCAGCCAGCGTGTGGTATTTTGCTATGGCAGCCCCAGGGCACTAACCCATAGTTTGTTACTTCCAAAGACAGTGAAAAGAAGAGTAAGACAAGATGCCAGCTCCCTATGGTTCTTGTTCCATACCACAGAAAGGACAGTACAGGAACAGAAGTGACTAGGTGGCAGCAGAGGGAAGTGTGGGACACCCCACGCCAAGAGGGCAGCTCTAGACTGCAGCTCTGTTCTGAAGGAGCGGGGCAGGAATTCCCAGACCCCTATCACAACTTGGGAGGCCATGAGAAACTGTCTGACAGGAGAGAGAGGGAGGCAAGCAGGAGACAGCCTGGGGGCCGCTCTTTCCAAGCCGGGCATCCTCTGGTTTCCTGGCAGGATCACAAGGCTCCTCAAGTTAGCTGCAATTGGAGCCTCGGCCTGTTTGGCCTATGTGGATACAGGCAAGGTTGCCTGGGTGTCATGGCAGAGTCATTCCCTTATAAGCAACGGCTTTCAAATTATGTTTTGTCATGTTTATAGCCAGAAATGCATTTGAAATTGTGACCACAATATACATAAAATATAATAAAATAAAATAAAAATATAGTATAAATATGATATATAATATATATTATATATAAAATACACATGTAAGTGAAGTGAAACAATCTTTACCCTTACTGTGTACCATGCTGTCTTTTATATTATCATTCTTTGCCATGTCATTAAAAAAATTAGATTGACACTCCACTAAATTGACTTCACAAACCACAAATTGGTAACAACTCAGTGTATAAAGCATTGAGTAATTCTTGTATGTGAGCTGAGGAACACACATGAATTTCATAATGAAATGCTTTATTTGTTTAACATACCCTTGTAGAGTACTTACTATGTGCCAAGCACTGTTCTAAGCATTGTAAAAATATCAACACAAGTAATCCTCACACGAAAGCTGTGAGTTAGGCAGTATTATTACTTCCAGTTGACAGACAAGGAAGCTAAGGGGCAGGTGGGAGAAGAGCCCTTCAAGGTCACACTATAGAAGAAGCTCTCAGCAGGACGTCAAATCTTGTCCTTCATACTAGGTAACTTTTTTCACAGGGCAAGACACACAAACAACCCATCAAATTTAGGTAGTTAAATGTATATCCTTCACAATGGAGTACCCAAAGCGGTAAATCTTGAACTATTGCTACATTCAACTACATGTAAGCATTTTAGAATGTTGAGCAAGTTACAGTGTAGAACACTATAGAGTACCATATTTAGCACAAATGATTTTATAAAGCTTAAAATCAAACAAAACAATATTCTTTAAGGTTTCATATATCTGTGGTAAATTATTTTCTTAAAGATGTTGACACACAAAATTCAGGTTATGAGGACTTATATAGGAGTTGTCTTTGTTTTTGTTTTTTGTTTTTTTAAATTAGATTCAGAGGTGCATGAGCAGGTTTGCTACAGCTATATTGTAGGATGCTGAGGTTTGGGCTTGTCTTGAACCTGTCACCCAAATAGTGAACACGGCACCCAATAGATAGTTTTTCAACCTTTGCCCCCTTCTCTCCCAACCTCCCCTTTTTTTTGCAGTCTTCTGTGTCTATTTTTTCATCTTTATGTCCATATACTTCCATTGTTTAGCTCCTACTTATAAGTGAGTACATGAGGTATTTGATTTTCTGTTTCTGCATTAATTCACCTAGAATAATGGTCTCCACTTGCATCTGTTTTGCGGCAAAGGCCGTGATTTCTTTCTTTTTTAATGGCTGTGTAATATTCTATAGTGTATACATACCACATTTTATTCATCCAGTCTATCACTGATGAGTACCTAGGTTGATTCCATATCTATGCTATTGGGAAGAGTGCTGTGATAAATGTATGAGTCCAGGTGTCTTTTTAGTAGAATGATTTATTTTCTGTGGGATGTATATCCAGTAAAGGGATTGCTGGGTAGAATGATAGTTCTATATTTGGTTCTTTGAGAAAACTCCAAACTGCTTTCCATAGGGGCTGAACTAATTTACATTCTCACCAACAGTGTGTTGTTTTTCTCTGCAACCTCACCAACATCTGTTATTGTTTGACTTTTTAAAAGTAGTCATTATGACTGTTATGAAATGGGAACTCATTGTGATTATAATTTGCATTTCTCTGATGATTAGTGATGTTGAGCATTTTTTTGTATGTTTGATGGCCACTTGTATGTCTTCTTTTGAAAAGTGTCTGTTCATGTCCTGTGCCTGGTTTTTAACGGGGATATTTTTTTCTTGTTGGTTCTTTAAGTTCTTTATAAATTCTGAATATTAGTCCTGTGTTGGCTGCATAGTTTGCAAATATTTTCTCTCATTCTATAGGTTATCTGTTTACTCTGTTAGTTTATTTTGCTGTACAGAAGCTCTCTAGTTTAATTAGGTCCTAATTGACAATTTTTGTTTTTGTTGTGTTTGCTTTTGAGGTCTTTGTCATAAATTATTTGCCTAGGCCACTGTCCAGAAGAGGATTTCCTAGTTTTTTTTTTCCTAGAATATTTATTGTTTGAGGTCTTACATTTAAGTCTTTAATCCCTCTTGGGTTAATTTTTATATATGGTGAGAGATAGGAGTCCTGTTTCATTCTTTTATATACGATTAACCAGTTTTCCCAGCATTATTTATTGAACAAGATGTCCTTTTCCCATTATTTATTTTTGTCAGCTTTATTGAATATCAGTTGATTGTAGGTAAGAAGTATCATATAGGAGTTCAACTCACAGAGACAGCAATAATGGCAATGTTCTTTTTCTTTTTGGGGGTCATGGGTTCTGGCTGTTTATTATTATACAGTTACATATCACTTAACAATGGGGATATATTCTGAGAAATGCTTCATTAGGCAATTTCATCATTGTGTGAACATCATAGAGTGTACTTACACAAACCTAGAAGGCATAGTCTATAACACACCTAGGCTACACAGTACAGTCTATTGTTCCTCGGCTACAAGCCTGTGTACCATATTACTGTACTGAATACTATAGGTAATCATAACACAATGGTATGAAATTTATGTATCTAAATATAGAGAAAGTACAGCAAAAATGTGGTTATTATAATCTTACAGGACTTTAAATATAATCTTTTTGACTGGAACATTATTATGCAGTGCACAAAGTACTTTATAAGTTGTATATACATATGCTTGTGTGTGTATATACATATATCCTCGCCTATGTTTCTTATTGTACAATATTAAATGTGGCCAAATATACAGAATATAAAATGTACTGTTTTAATCACCTTCGATTATATGCTGTAGTGGTAGTAAGCATATTCATATTGTTATGCAGCCATCACCACTATCCATCTCTGTAACTCTTTTCATCTTCCAAAACTGAAACTCTGCATCCATTAAACTCCCTATTCCTCCTTTCTCCCAGTCCTGGTAACCTTCATTTTACTTTCTGTCTCTGTGAATTTGACTATTCCAGGTATCTCATATAAATGGAATCATATTGTTCTTTTCAAACTTGCTTACTTCACTTAGCATGTCTTCAAGATTCATCCATGTTGTAGCATGTCAGAATTCCCTTTGTATATATAATATTTTGTTAATGCATCCATCATTAGACACTTGGGTTGCTTCCACCCCTTAGCTGTTGTAAACAAAGCTGCTATTAACATGAGTGTACAAATATCTCTTTGGAGTCTCTGCTTTCACTTCTTTTGGGTATAGACACAAAAGTAGAATTCCTGAATTGTATGTCATTCTATTTTTAATGTTTTAAAGAACCATCATACTGTTTTTCACCATGGTTTTAATAGTTTACAATTCTACCAACATTGCATAAGTGTTCCAGTTTTTCTACATCCTTGTCAACACTTGCTGTTTTCTAGTTTTTTGGTAGTAGCCATTCTGATGTGTGCTATATAATGTCTAACTGTGCTTTTGATATGCATTTCTTGAATGATTAGTGATGTACATGTACCATCTCACATGCTTGTTGGCCATTTGTACAGATGTGTCTCGATTTACAATGATGTTACATCCGACAAACCCCTCATAAGTTGAAAATATCATATATAGAAAATGAATTTAATACAAGAGGGAGACCCCCAAAAACCTGGAATTTATTTAAAAATGTGTATTTATTCTTACATGTATAAACTCCAGTCACCTTCAAAGTACTCTCCCTTTGATGCAATACACCTATCAAGATGCTTCTTCCACCGCTCACAACAGTTTTTGAACTCACCAATTTTGATGCTTTTTAGTGCTTCTGCTATTTTTTGTTTCACATCTTCCATATTGGTAAAACATTTCCTTATGAGGACTTTTTTCATCTGGGGAAACAAACAAACAAAAAGTCTTTCAGGGCAAGATTGGGGAGAATATGGAGGGTGGGGCTTGGAGGTCAAGCCATTTTTGGTTAAAAAACCATGCAAAACTGCCGAACACTCAGGGCAGTGTGGGCAGGTGCATCCGTAAGTCACCCATCATGAAATGGACAGACACGTTGAAAGAATCTCCAATAAAAATTGATTGAAGCCAAATGTAGCCCCTCACAACAATGGTAGCTGGTACACTGATGACAATGGGTTCCTAGAATACTTACCTAGTAAGGGAAGCTTGTATTACAAGGGGCATATCCTCCGAAAGATAATTCCATTTTTTGAAGGGTCCTCCCTTGTACACCTACCCTACTGAATATCATAGCTTAGGCTAACCAAACTTAAATGTGCTTAGAACACTTACATTAGCCTACAGTTTAGCAAAATCATCTAACAAACTTTATTTTATAATAAAGTGTTGTGTTTAATATTTCATGTAATTTATCGGATACTGTTCTGAAAGTGAAAAATACTCAAAATACAGTTTCTACTAAATGCATATGACTTTTCCAGCATCATAAAGTTGAAAAATTGTAAGTTGAACCATACTCCTATGTTTTCTTCTAAGAGGTTTTTAGTTTTATCATAAATGTAAAAACTTATTTCTGCATTCTCAATTATATCTCACTGATCTATACATCTATCCTTCTGCCAGTATCACACTGTCATGGATAAAAAATTTATGGATAAAATAAAAAATCATAATGACAATTAAATATACTTGGTTCTGAAAACTAATAAAAATGTAACATCAAAACTGGTCAATGAGAGACAACTGCCAATATGGCAGTGTGAGGAGATTGTAGGTTTTTCAAAGAGAAATAACCATAACTGTGTTTATTTTGAAGCTATTTTATTAAGTACAAACCAGTTTGCCATTGTTTTACATTACTGTTGAATTGGTCATCATCATTATACAATGGCCATTTTATCCCTAATAATTACCTTTTTTTAAATCTTCAGTATTCCTACATCTTTAATTTTTTTAGATGGGTCTTTTGTAACTAGGGTAAAGCTGAATATAATCTCATCTTAATCTAATCTGACAATGTGTGTCTTATTTTGTGCAAATTATACATTTTAAAATTTATTATCATTGATATGTTTGCATTATTTTCATTTTTCTTAATACTTTTTTATTTTTTATGTATTTGTGTATGTCTCTTTTAACCTAATTTACTGACTTTTGCCTTATTTTCAGATTCCTCATAATTCAGACGTTGCAGCAAAGATTTGGGTGCAAATAGTTTGGGAGAGAATTATCCCAGGAAATGTAAGTGGTGAGGAAACTAGAAAGTGAGATGAAACAAGGATGGAAGAGAAACCAACAAGGAGCATATTAATTATTGGTTGCCACTGTGGTAACTGGTTTAATTCCAGTGAAGATGCTCTGAAATGTGAAAAAGACACCTCAGAATTGTCCCATCCAGGGATAAGGAAACTAAGGTATTTTTCTGCCAATAACCTTCCTCATTAATTGAGGATGACTTCTGGGCATTAGTTCTGCAATACCTGGGGCAAAGAGAAGCACAAGGACATTGTCCATTGGGGGAATCTGAAGCTTAACTCCCAGGTAGACTGAAAAGTTGTGGGTGGGCTCTAGAAACTTTACTAAAACTTTTGGGTTTTCTCTTCCTCTAATTTTACCTGTTTCTTTTTTTATTGTACTTCTTCCAGTTTGAAACTTCTTCACATTTTTTTCTATTTTTTTACAAGTTGTCTTTTACATTTTACTATTAAAATATACAAATTCTAAAGTTAATCAAAAACATCTTTATTTCCTAAATAATATGAGTACATTTAGCAGTTTGACTTTTATAAACTCCTCCTGGCTTACATACAAATATATTGGTATTTTATTATGTCTCCTTTAAACACATATATTTTAATTTTTATTATTACATACAAAGAATGTTTTTTGATAGTTTTTGTTTGCCCATCTGCTTACTTATTTCTTTTTGCATCTCAAACCTCGCTTTTGGAATCATTTTTCCTTCTTTCTGAAGTATATTCTTTAGTAATTCCCCTAGTAAATTTAAGTATAGATAAACTCTCAGATTTCCTTTATCTAAAAATGTCTACTTTTTTTGTCAGATACACAATTAGCAAATTTTTTTCCCATTCTGTTGGTTGTTCTCCCTGCTGTCTTAATGGTTTCTTTTGCTGTGTAAAAGCTTTTCAGTTTGATAATCTATCTTATCTTTTATAGCATACACTTTTGGGAATTTGATCAAGAATTGGTTGCCTACTCCAGCGTGAGTAAGAGTGTTTCTTCTAGGATTCTTATAGTCTGAGGTTTTACATCTAGGTCATTGATGTGTGTTATGTGATGATAGGCAAGGGTCCTGTTTCATCCGTATGTGGTCAGCCAGTTTTCCCAGTACCATTTGCTAAATAAGTTCCCCTCTCCCCAGTGGTTGTTATTGATGGCTTTGTCGAAGATGAGTTGGTTAAGAGATGGAGTTTTTGCTTCCAGAATCTCTATCCTGTCCCATTGGTCTATATGCCTGTTCTTGTACTAGTACCAGGCTGTTTTGATTATTGTAGCCCTATAGTAAAGTTTAAAGTCTGGAAGTATTTGTTCTTTTTGCTGAGGATTGTTTTTGCTATTTGTGCTCTTTGTTGATACCATATGAATTTATGTACTGTCATTTCAATGTCTGAGAAGAATGACGTTGGTAATTTGATGGGTATTGTGTTGAATCTGTAGATCCTTGGGTAGATGGACATCTTGACAGTATTGATCCATCCAATCCATGAGCAAGGTATGTTTTTCCATTTGTGTCATCTTTTATTTCTTTGAGCAGTGTTCCACAGTTCTCAATATAAACGTCTTTCACTTCTCTGGCTAGGTAAATGCCAAGGTATTTCAGTGTGTGTGTGTGTGTGTGTGTGTGTGTGTGTGTGTGTCTATTGTGAATGGGACTGTGCTTTTTGTGTGTGTGTCTATTGTGAATGGGACTGTGCTTTTTATTTGGTTCTCTGCCTGTTTGTTGCTGATGTATAGAAATGCAACTGTCTTATGCACACTGATTTTGTAACCTGAACTTTACTAAAGTCATTTATCAGTCCAAGGTGTTTTTTGACGGACTCTCTTGGATTTTCAAGGTATAGTATTACATTGCCCAAAAAGAGGGATAGTTTAACTTCCTCTTTTCCTATTTGGATACCCCTAATTCCCTTCTCTTACCTGATTGCTCTAACAAGGACTTCCAGTACTATGTTGAACAGGAGGGGTGAAAGTGAGCATCCTTGTCTTCTTCCCATTTGTAGAGGGAATGCTTCCAACTTCTGTTCATTGGGCAGTATGTTGGCTGTGGGTTTATCATAAATGACTCTTACTGTTTTAAGAAATGTTCTTTCTATGCCTAGGTGTTCAAGATTTTTTTTTTAATCAAGGATAAAACTTGTAAAAAGTTTTCCGTGTCTAATGATATGATCATGAGGTTCTTGTTTTTACATCTGTTGATATATTGAATTACATTTACGGTCTTGGGAATGTTGAACCAGCCCTGCATTCCAGGAATGAAGCCTACTTGGTCATGGTGGATGATTCTTGAGATGTGTTGTTGGATCCTATTTGCTAGTATCTTGTTGAGAATTTTTGCATCTATTTTCATCAAGAAGATTGTCTTGTAATATTCTTTCCTTGGGTCTCTGCCAGGTTTGGGTATCAGTGTGATGTTAGCTTCATAAATAATTTGAGGAGAGTTCCATCTTTCTCGATTGCCCAGAGTACTTTTGATAAGATTGGTATCAGCTCTTCCTTGTATGTTTTGTACAATTCAGCAAGGAACTCAAATGAACTTAAAAGAAAAAAAACAAACAATCCTATTTAAAAATGGGCAGAGGACATGAATAGACACTTCTCAAAAGAAGACATATGAGCAACCAACACATACATTAAAAATATGCTCAGCCTCACTAATCATCAGAGAAATGCAAATAAACACTACATTGAAATACCACCTAGTTCCAGTAAGGATGGCCATCATTAATAAATCAAAAAACAACAGATGCTTGTTCAGGTGCAGAGAAAAGTGGATGCTTCTACACTGTTGGTGGGAGTGCAAACTAGTCCAACCTCATGGAAAATAGTGTGATGACTTTTAAAGAAACTAGAAATTGATCTTCCATATGATCCAGCAATCCTCTTTTGGGAATATACCCACAGGAACACAAATTTTTCTCAAAAAAGACATCTGCACATGCATGTTTATTGTCACACTATTCACAATAGCAAAAACTTCCCTTGTACATACATTACTCGTGTACCTAATCCTGACCTGTTCCTCACATCTTCATAATAAAGTTAAAAATAATAAAATTTAAAAAATATATTTTATACTTGTTTTTGAGAGATAGCATTATTAATACCCAATTCTAAGTTGACAGATGTTTTGCCTCTCAGTATATTTTAAAATTCCCTTATTGTTTCAAATTTTGCTTTGGTAATCTTAATTATCGTTTCTTTGTCACAATACTCCTTGTCTCTATAGATATTTGAAAACCTCATCTATGTTGGTCTATAGCTTTAATGCAATATGCTTGGGTATGAATTTTTTTATTTATGATGCTTGATATAAATTGGTATAAATTATGCCTTCTGTCTATGTGAGTTGGTGTCTTCTAGGTATAGAAATTTTTCAGTCATTTTATTGTCAGATTACTGTTTCTCTTACATTTTCTCTCATTTATGGAATCTGGTTAGATATATGTTAGGGTTTCTAATTCTACTTTTCACATTCCATAAACTTATTTTTTATCTTCTTTCTCTTATTGTTTCGAATCTATAATTCAAATTACTAATTCTTTTTCAGTTGTGCCTAATCTGTTATTTAATTTCAAAAAATGTCTTTTCAAGTCTAATAAGTCTGACTTTCATCATCTTCATGATTATATGTAAAATCAACTTTATTTATAAAACTTAAGTGTATAATTCAATAAGCTTTGAAAAATGTCTGTGGCTATGTAATCACCACCATAGAGCATTTCCATCACCCAAAAATTTACCATTTGCCATTTGCCATCAACCTCTCCTTCCTCCCCCAGCACTAAACAGCTTTCTCTCATATAGTTCTGCTTTATCTAGCATCTAATATGAATTAAATCATACAACATATGGGCTTCTATGTCTGGATTCATGTACTCAGTGTAATGATGTTGAGATGTAACTGTGTCATTGCATTCATTCTTTTTATTGTGAAGAAGTTTTTCATTGTATAGATACACTAGGAGTTCCTTATCCATTTATCAGTGGATGAGCATTTGGGCCATTTTAAGCCTTTGGCTATTATGAATGAAGTCTTTATTTTCATTTTTGAAAAGGAAAATGGTTTCACATTTTTTAATAAATACCTAGAAGTAAGATTGCTGGTTCACAGGCAATATGTACGTAGAGGTGTATTTACCTATTTTAAAAATGACTTATTCTGTGTTTCTTGACATATCCAAACTAGAGCTTTTTTGATAGTACTTCTGCCAACATCTATAAGTATTTGGCTCTCTCTCTAGCATAAAAATTTTCTTATTTCTCCTCATTCTCTTAATATTGTTTCAGCACCATTGTTAAATCAATAAATTGTGCTTACGTTATTTATACTAACAATGCTTCTCACTGTAGAACTAAGCTGTGTACTGGGATGATACTTCCTTATTTAACAAGTTTTTCCTGAGTTTTCAATTTCATTTTTTTCTTATAATTTTTTCCTCTTATTGAGTCTCACTTTTGATAATTCCCCAAAGCCGTATCTTTTGGGTTGTTTTATTTAACTCCCTTCTAAATCAGACTATTCTTTCAGGGAAATGTACTCCTCCTACTCTAAACTGGATCTCTTTCCCTCCAGGGATATTGCACAGAGTTTATCTTGTGGCTCCTCTGATTATTACCTGGAATTCTGCACACTTTCTTAGATTTCTTGCCAGATTTCCTAGATTTCATTTATTTTTCCCAGCATCCTGGATGACAGTCCTTTCTCCACTTCCTTCAAAAAGGAAACAAACAGTCTGGATATCTACTTTCAATTAGCATATTTGACTTCAGCTTTAGTCTCATCCCTGACCTTCACCTTGTCTGTTACCTAAATATCTCAATTCTCTCTGCTTCTCTGAAAGGCTCAACTGAGTCCCTTACTAACCACACTCCCTTTTGTGGCTTCCCCTATGCTTGTATCAGTTACCAATCAACTGTTTGACTTCCCTCTTCCAAAAATCTTGATCATAAACTTGCCCAATTTATTTGTCTTTTTGGGTTTGCAGCATTTCATACATTTACTATTCCTATACAGCCATTTTATTCTGGAGAATGGCTAAATGACTGTGTCTATTCTGCCTTATTCAGCCAGAAATCCAGAAACATCCATTGGATAGTCTGGTCTTAATACTTAATGTCCAACCTCATCTCTGCTATTTCCCTTTCCTCCCCTATCTAAAACGCTTTATACTAGAAACTATACTGATTTATTTATATTGTAAGAAAGCCTAATATGACCTCCCTAGTGATCTAGGGTGTCTTCTCTGTCCCTAGAGCTCTTATCTTTGTCACAGCAATTACCACATGTCCTTCAATTTTCTTATTACTTCTTTGAATCACCACTAAACTATGAAATGCACAAGAGGTGGTGCCTTGGTAAGTTTTATTTTTATATCCTCAGTTCTAAACCTAATACCTGGCTCATAACAGATACTCGGATAATATTTGTTGAACTAAAGAAAAGGTAAGTTTGCATATATAATGAAGAAATGCCTTTAAACTTATTAATATGTTTTTTCCCTGTCTCAGTATGACCTTCACTTTTAGATTAGTATTTTCTCCAGAGGGAACATAAAGTTAAAGAGAGGTAATAATCACATTTTACATGGGAAAAAGGGTTATAGAACCTAACAACCACCTTACACAGACTGTTTTCTTGAGAAAGTAATGTTCAAGATGTTCATGTGGACTTATTCAAGATGTTCAAGATGTTCATGTGGACTTATTATTTCAATAACTGAGGATTGAGGGCTTGCCTCTTAAATTTTCCTCTAAATTTTAAAAAACATTTTATCTCCTTCCTATTGTTAAGGTTTGGACAGGAGGGAAAAGGATATGAGATGAGGTTGTGGAAAATAAACCTTCCTCTTCATTCTGGGACAGGATATGAAGATAGGAAGGAGGAGGATTTATCTATATTTTTATTTACTTATTTGTTCATTCATATTTTACAAGACTAAAATCATATTGTAGTCACTTTTGCATCATGACTTCCGTGATGCCATGGGCATTTTCAGATGTCCCTAAGTAATCCTAGCAAATATGATTTATTTATGGCTGTTTGGCACTTTTGTACATGGATATACCATCATTTATGTAACGAGAATTCAGCTTACTCATCTCTAAATGGGGAGATGAATGACTGACATTATTTGAAAAAAATGTCTTTCTCAGGGTCTGGTCACAGAAGCTGGGCAATAAATATGAGTGATTTTTTTCCACTTTTATTCTCTTTTCTCTAACATATTTGGATGCTTTTTAAACTTTGAGCATTCTTCCAGAATATATGTGTCCTGTAGCCTAAGAATTCTTATCTTTAATAGTTCAGAGGCTATGAAAACCTCTGTATCTGAAAAAGGCCCTCAAATATTTGTCTTCTGAATGGAGGTGAACAATGACATATGTAAAATGGGTGGAAACCTGACCCCTGTTCTGCCTTCCCTCAGTTTCTCCCAGATTAATGACTTTCCTCACAGTTTTAATTTGACCAGTTTCAATTGCGTTTAGTGGCTTTCCCTAGAAGCCAGGACAGAAGGTCAGCTCCAATTTACTTGAGCTTCAGACAGGAATGCTCCTACCCTAAAAAGTAGAGAGAGTCATTCATGAGACTCCAAGGAGCAAAAATAAATTCCGTGGGATGAGGCTATCTCCATTTGTTTCCAGGCAGATAAATAAGTAAATAGTCATTACATATTGGCTTTGTGGCTCCTAGATAGAGCTGAAATCTCATGAAATAAAGGTATATGTGTACACATAGATATATAATGTATTATTTTAGTTACAAAAGTTGATGTTGAAAGGTATAAGGAAACACATTTCTTCATTGTTATCTGAATTTAAAATAGCACATGTTTTGGAAGATAATAGCAATTAAACATTAAAACGTGCGATCTTTGACCAAAAGAAAATAAATCAATGTTGAGCTTGTGTGCTTATGTATTTAGAGATGTATGTATTTACAAAGGGAACTACTCCAAAATGGAATTTATTTATAAAAATCTGTGTATTTATTCGTACATGTTTAAACTTTAGTCACCTTCCAAGTTCTCTCTATCTGATGCAATATACCTATCAAGATGCTTCTTCCACTGCTCAAAACAGTTTTTGAACTCACCAATTTTGATGCCTTTTCATGCTTCTGTCATTTATTGTTTCACCTCTCCCACACTGGCAAAAAGTTTCCCTTTGAGGGTTTTTTTCATTTGGGGAAACAAAAAAAGTTGCTCAGAGCAAGATCAGGTGCATAGTGAAGGTGGGACACGGGGGTCACACCGTTTTTTAGTCAGAAACTGCTGAACACTCAGCATGGTGTGGGAAACTGCATTAGCATGGTAGAAGAACCAGCCATCTGTTTAACACAACTCGGGACATTTCTTCCACAAATTGTGATGCAACCTTCTCAAAACTTTGAGATTAAAAACTTGGGTTGCCCATTTGATACAGAGGCCCAAATTCTGAGTGTACTACAAGGGGCCTGCCCTCCAAAAAGATAATTCCTTTTTGTGGGGGAGCCCCTCACATTTATCTAAAGAAGCATTTATTTGTTTGTTTGTTTTTTTGAGTTGCAATCTCACTCTGTCGCCCAGACTGGAGTGCAGTGGCCGCTCCCAGCCACCACAGCCTCGACCTGCTGGGCTCCGGCGATCCTTCTGCCTCAGCCTTCCAAGTAGCCAGAATTACAGGCATGTGCTACCACGCCCGGCTGATTTTTTGATTTATTGTAGAGATGAGGTCTTGCTGCCCAGGCAGTTCTCGAACCCGCGGGCTCAGGCAATCCACTCACCTCAGCCTCCCAAAGGCGCGGGATTACAGGCTGAGCCACCAAGCCCGGCTTAAAGAAGCATTTAGTAATATAAAACAAATAAATATATTTATTCTGTGAGCATTTATTTGTATATATCTCTTTGACATGTTATATGTACCTCTCTGTTTCAAACGTACATTTATGTCCTTTCCTTTCTCCCTACTAAGCTATGATGTTCTTTTAATGTAAATGTAAAATTCATGACTTTTATACAAATATAAAATCAACTAATATCAAATATTTAATAAAAGTATCAGTTAGCAAAGGAACCAGTAAGATGTTAACACTTCTCAAGAAAAACTCGGGAGAAGAAATATATATCACCAGAAGTTGGTGTTGCTGAAATGAATTTGATAATAGATACAAAACTAGTACTATCCAACAAAATGTAATCTTTGAAATAGGCCTTTCATTGGGTGGAGTTGGGGGTGTCAATTGCCCTCACAACCAGACAAAATTAATTTACATATCTATGAAAAAATATTTTTCATAGATATGTAAATTAGAATTTTAAAAATGACTTACAGCATTATAATATATCCCAGCTAAAACCCCCGGAGGGATCAGCCTTTATAAAATCAGATAATACCACAGGGCTTTCTAGATAATGCCCAGCATTCTTTTGAAAGAATATCCAATATTTTTTTGCCTATTTCCAAGTCTTTCATGATATTTTTCCTGGAAGGGTATCTAAAAGCACACTAATTATGAAGGAAGAAAATGTAAATTCCAGACCTGGATACCTCATTTTATCTGTGTAACCTTTGGATAAGTTACTTAATTATTTTTGGAATGTCATGGAAAACGTCACAGGAGAGATAGCCCAAGACCTTAATGTTGGCAGATAAGTGGGAATTTGTCTAAGAGGATATGTGGACACATGGACTGTCCTAGGAAAATGTGTTGAAAGGCACACTGAGATAGGAGCAAGAAATCAAAGACATTACCCTGGAGTTCCTGACCCTTAGGGGAAATAACTTTACATGTGTTCCTCCACTTTCTTACCTATGGAAATTTCTCAACTACATACACCAAAGAGCACCTGCAAGAATCACATGAATTCAAGTTTAGGGAAATATCTTTGGTCTCCAAAGGACTGTGTATCTTTAAGTACTGCTGTGCTATGTGCTTTACACATATTATGTCATTTAATCCTTTCAACAATCCTGTGTGATAGATGCTATTATGTTCCTGCTGTCTAAGTCTTATAGAAATGGAAGCCTCTTGGCCAAGGTCACACAGCTAGCTACCAAGCACTGGAGTCTAGGAACAATTTGCAGCTCAATATTTGAGCTGAAATAAAAAAGAATGTTGACTAATGATCACTGGTGACTTGAAGGGAGGTCTTTGGTGGTATAATTTAGGACTCTATCCTTGGTCTTTTTCCCTTCAAGATTTTTTATTCATTCATTCACCCATTAACTTATTGATTTATTTAATTAACCTTGTTATTTTTGCACAATTCAACAGATCCTCTGCTTAACATGGATTATACCTCAAAATTCCTATGTAGACTCTATCAGCTTCATTTATTAATGAGGAAATTGAGTCATCAAGAGTTCAAGTAATTTTCTGAAGCTTAGAGAGCCAGTACATTTTGAACTGTGTCTAGACTCCAAGAATCTGATTTGTCTTCTAGACTATAACTTATCTGAGTCTGTATCCAAACGTAAGCCCAAATGACTCAAGATTCAAATCACATGTATCATCTGTTGCATCTGCTTCATCCTCACTGCCCCTGCATTACTTCAGGCCTCTGGATTACCACAGTAGGTATCTGGCTGAGCTCCCTACTCCATTCTTATTGTTCCACATTGCTGTTTCCATGAGACTCCGCCGCTCACGTAAGTCCCTCCTATTCTCCCAGTCAATAACTGTCTCTTTATACTTATGTTGTTCTACTTTTTTTTCTTTCTTTCTGGCCTTATTCTCCAGTTTCATGGAAGAATTTCCCTAAATAAGTGACTTGTTCAAATTTAGAGTCAGAGAGTCTTGGCTTCAAGTACTGCATTTAACTTACGTTAGTTGGTCTCTTTGGGCTCTATTTTTAACATGCCTGAGTTCAGTTTATTCTTCTCTAAAAAGGCAATATCAAGAGCACCTATCTCCTGGGGCTTTTGTAAGGATTAAATTAGAGCCAGCAAGAAACCTGGAGTGTTGTATTGCTCATAATAAACACCCAATTCATATTAAGATTGGTTAATGTTGCTAATGTCACGTACGGTTTTCCCTGCCTGGTGTACTCTCCTATTCACCTCCACCACCCAATCTATGCTATAGGCTTCTCATTGTTTATCTTAAACACTCAGCTTGTTTCTCAAAGTGCCCAGGCTGTATGAGTATACTCATTTAGGCTTTTACAGCACTTACTGCTTTCTGTAGCTAAGCATTGATTGTCCTGCATTGTGGCTCACCACTTACTCTTATTTTCTTTATTTAACCTGTAAGCAACTTGGATCTATGTCTCTTCATTGATGTGTCCTTGGAATGTAGCTCTGTGTCTAAGATAGACACAGTAGTGGCTAAATATGTGTTTGCTGAATGAGTGAAAGAATGAACCTGATGATCAATCTCATATACCTTGAAGGAATGGCAGAGCTATAGAGGTAATTATGCTAATGGATTATTCTTCCATGATTACATTAAAAGTTTAGTTATCTTGGGGATTATCAATTAAATTACATCTCTATTTTGAATGAACAAGAAGACAGCAGATGATTAGAATAATGACCAAAGAAATTCAATTTATGACATTTAAAAGGAACTGTCAGTTATCTTGGTCTCAAGCCAATGCCTCTCACAAGTTTGAAGGTCATAGCACCATGGAACCAAATGAAGCTACTGAAGGGATTTCAACTACTCCACCCATTCTATACTAGAAGGGACTAGGGGAGAGAAGATTTGGCCAAAAAAATTTTTAAAGAAGAATTGCACCCGGAGGCAGGTTTTTGGCTCTTACCTAAATGACAGTACTCTATGATATTCAGCAATGTGTGCTTCAACCACATGAAGATCCTAAACACAGCAATGCCTGCCTTCTGAGTGTGAGCCATCTAATCTTCTGAAATACTCTCCTATCAATGAAGTGATCTTATTGTTAACCTGGATATATTCCCACTTTGGTCCTTGTACAGGAAAGGGTTGACTCGGCAGACTTGGGATACTCAACCCTGTACATTCCTAAGGTCTTTACTACTGGCCCTTGGCCAGGGAGTCCTTGAAGCATCCTTTCTGATCTCTGTTTTTATATGCCTGAGGCTTTGGACTATGCCAGATATGTTGTGCTAACAATGGGATTTGTTTGTGAATAATTAAGGCTTTGAGTCTTACTGTGCAGTCTAACCTCAGGGAGGAGGGGTGAGTATCTAAACAACTGAGGTTTGCCTGATAGATACTGCATGCCTACATGACTAACTCCCAATAAAAACCCTAAACACCAAGACTCAGGGGAGAGTCTCTGGTTGATGTCAGTCTGCAAGTTCTGTCATACATCATTACTCAGGGAACTAAGTTGTATTCACAAAACCCCACTGGGAGAGAACAATTGGAAGTTTCTTGTCTCTCCTGGACACTTCCCTATAAGCCTTTTCCATTTGCTGCTGATTTTAATCTACATCCTTTTGCTGTAATAAACAGTAACCATAAATGTAAGCTTTTTTTAGTTTTGTGACTCCTTCTAGTAAATCATCAAAACCGAGGGTGTCTTAGAGACCCAGATACAGGCCGCTACTCCATGGCACATGCCCTCTGAGGCATTCTATCAAGACAGAAAGCACAAGGTCTAGACCAGGCATGCTGATTATATCTGCTAGCTTTAACTGTATATTAATTGAAAATGAGTAGCCTAAAACAACAACTATTTATTTAGCTCATGATTCTGAATCTTTTCATTTGGGTTGGGCTAAGTTAGGCTGTTCTTCTGCTCTCTGGGCTCACTTATGTGGTCAACTGCCATCAGTCACTGGCTCTGTATGAGGGATTGACTGGATTCCGATACAGCAATGGGGGAAACTGGATCACATGCCTTTCTCCATCCAGCAGGACAACCCTGGATTGCCACAAGACAGCAGGATCCCAAGGGCAGCAAAGGAGCAAGCTCTGATGTGCAGCACTTTTCAATCCTCTGCATGTATCATGTTCGCTACTATCTCACCAGTCAAAACAAGTCATGTAGCCCACACAAATTCAAGGGGCAGAGGGGGAAAAAATGGCCACATCCCATTGTAAGGATGTGGATGCATGGAAGGGGAGAATTTACAGCAACTTTTACAATCTACCACACACAGGAACACCAGTGATCTGCCAGGATCCTGGCATCATAAGACAGAGTGAAATGATAGACAACAGGCTCTGAGCTGGGTGATTGAAAACCAGCAGACTTCACACACCTTTTGATAATCCCTGCCTGGAGGAGACTGCCACCAGCAATTGGGTCATTAAAAAGACAAAAGAAATACCCCCATTACTCATTACAGATCAGCAAACCCTAGTCTATTGTTTTGGTCTAAAAAATAAATTAAGACAATTACATCAATAACATTAAAACCTAATCAGAAATGCTTCACATTTAATGCTTTGCAAAATTCCTTTCAAATCTTTCATTCCCTTATGAACTCAGAATCATTTTATAAGTTAGCAGCTATTATCTCCATTTCAGAGATGAAAAAATTGAGGCCTGGAGAGGTGGTATAAGCCACCACGCAGATTCATACTCTACGTCTTATTCCAGCATCACTCTATTATTACTGTGTTGTTCTGTCTTTTGTTCATTATTCACAGCCTTCTTTGATGTGTGTTTCTGCTCCCTTGATGCAGAGGAAGACGCAGAGGCTTACAGCAGTTTGTAAGTAAAGGGTCATGACATTCTGAGAGTCATTTCCTCTGTTGTTTATAACACTCATCAGACATGTATTACTTCATTCTGGGTGCTAGTCCATAGCAAAGGCATTGAGAAGGCAGCAGTACACACCCAGAGCCTGCTTTTAAGGAGTGCCAAGCCATTAAAAATATATCTTCACAGTTTTTTGTCATTTTGTTTGTTCGGGTTTAAGTAGCATAAAAAGATGCATAGATCTGGGCAAGAAAAATTTCATTTTGAGTAGGTGATTCAGAATATGTGCAAACAAGAGGAATAATCTCTCAGTTTGGAGGGAGCAACAGAAAAAGAAAGAGACAAATACAACCAGCTGGTTTGAGGGCGTAATTGCAATGCTCATAACACTGGCCTCTCCCTCACGATCATGCTGGGCTCTGGGGCCAGCAAGACAAACATTCGAATACCATTTTCTGCCTCAAAGAGTCACCAGAACAGTGAGCAGAAAATTATAACAGTGTGAGAAGTGCTGGGATGAGGGGAGCCAAGAGGGTCCCTAAATCTCTCAGAAGTGGGTGAATTATTATTGTACAATAGACTATTGAGGGAGTTGAACCATTGCCCCTAATTTCTCACCCTTCCCTATATCAGAAGAATGCATCCATGCTCTTGGTCCTGTGACTTGCCAATACCACCCACTAGAGTGGGAAGAGTATTGCCCCCTGCCATGGAATTGGCTGTTGGAATGTGGGGAATGATGTTTGATCCGTTTCAACACCAGGCATAAGAGGCGTTGCAAGTTTCCATTTGCTCCTCTCATGCTCCTGCTGCTATCCTAAAAAAGCAGACACTGTGGGCAGCTGCTGGCCTAAAGACAACAAAGATACTGAAGCAAGGCTGAAACTGACCACAGTCTGAAACAGAGCACCCCCTGCCAACCTGTAGAACAGTGAATAAAAAATAGGAATGTTTGCTGCTGGAAGACACTGAAGTTTTCAGGTAGTTTATAAGTAGTTTTTTTAAAAAGGGAGGAAGGAAGGAAAAGAGAAAAGAAAATTAAAAGAAGTCAATAAAGGTGCATACCCTGCTGACCAGAAGCCCTCCTACTCTGTGCCTTATGTCAAATCTTGTGACTTCCTAGACCTGGTTCCTCCAAAGGGCAGGTTCGTTTCTAGTTTGGGTCCCAGATCACTCCAATTCTGCTCCCTAGATAAGGGATTCTAGGCATATTGTGGGCCCTATTGGAGATTGGGTGCACATGCAGTTCAACTCTTAACGTTTAAGTCACTGTTGGGGTATGTGGTGTGTTTCCCAGCTCACACACATAGCAACATGCTAGTTTCTTCTGACTATCTGATGGAGAGGAAATGGCCAAGCATGGTTCATAGCATGGCTTAATAAGCAAGGACACATTAATAATGGACTCCTTGCAAATTGAAAACAATAATACCATTTAACTCATGGGGTGGTTATGAAGGTTGATTATGATAACGTGTGTCAAGTACTGACACATTAATAAATTCAAGAAATCATTGCTGTTGATGTTATGAGCATCACCATCATAGAAAGGGCAATCTGGTGCTTAGCAGATCGGGCTACCTGCACTCACAATGCTTGACCCTTGCCTGTATCTCAGCTCTGATCTCTATCTGCTTCTTGACCCACTGGTCCTGGATGCCAATCTTATATCATTCAGAGCCCCGGTGATTTACTGAATTTGAGCTGCACAATTAGAATATGTCAGCTCTTAGTAGACACAGCCCTCCCACCTCCTGTTAGTTCCTCCACATGCTCTCTGGAACCAACCAAAAGAATAATTAAGCAGTCATTTGGAGACTAATTATGGAACTTCAGTAAACGTGGGAGAGAATCAAAATCTCTTTAGCTTGAGTTTGAGCACCTTCCTCTAGGAGAGACTGCACACACACCCCCTACTCATAACATTCTAAGACTGAAAACAGAAAATAGACAAACTCCTCCCCAAAGGTAGAGTGTATGAATGAGGGTCATCAAGAGATCTACTGGCCCCCAAGCTGATCTCCCTTAGCAGAAGCTCATTTCCTATCTTCTAGGACAGAAGTTGAAAATCAACAGCTTGAAGGTCAAACTGACCTCTCAGATGAGGTCTTATTTGTCCTAGGTATTTAAAAATAAATTGATTTGGTAGTCAATATTCAATGGTGAAAAGATTTCTCATAAGAATACAGACTTCAGCCAGGCTCGGTGGCTCAGCCTGTAATCCCACGCCTTTGGGAGGCTGAGGTGAGTGGATTGCCTGAGCCCGCGGGTTCGAGACCCACCTGGGCAGGGATACCTCATTTCTACAATAAATCAAAAAATCAGCCGGGCGTGGTAGCGCATGCCTGTAATTCCGGCTACTTGGAAGGCTGAGGTGGAAGGATCGCCGGAGCCCAGCAGGTCGAGGTTGCGGTGACCGGGAGCGGTCACTGCACTCCAGTCTGGGTGTCAGAGTGAGACTCCAACTCAAACAAACAAACAAAAAAAAAGAATACAGACTTCAAGCTTGTCTTTAGAAGCAAGACGCTCTGGCAACACTCTTTGTACCTTCCTACTTGGCCACCATGGGCTGCCGTCACTGCTCCCTGTAGAGGGGCATAGCACCTTCCCCTGTCAACCATGAACATCACTTGATATTTAAAGCCTCTATTTAAGGCCTCTCACATTTATGACTCAACTAACCCATATATATATATATATATATATATATATATATATATATAATTTTTTTAAATAAAGATACCCCAAGAAGCCCCTTCATCTTCTTGCCTATAGGCCTCTGAATCCTGCTTCTAATCTTACTCTTTGCTCTTTAGCCTTCCAGATGTCAGTGTCCCCAGGGCCTGACCCTTGTGAGAAACAAGCTTTTGACCTCAGAGCCTCGTATATATATGTATATATATACATATATACATATATATGAGCACCTATATATATATATATAAATACCTATATTTAATATAGGTACCTATATATATATATATATATAAATACCTATATATATATATATATATACGAGTACCTATATGTGTGTGTGTGTGTGTGTGTGTGTGTGTGTGTGTATTTTTTTTTTAATAAAGAAACCAAGGACCAGAAATCAGAAGTGAGCTGGGACTAGGCATGACACACAAACATGGAAAACGCCCTTCTTCTTTTCCTTCAAGGCCCATCATCATGTCGACATGATGTTTCCAAACCCATTTCAGCATGCAAGATTGTCTCCCTCATCTGAACTTTAAAACCACTGTAGTCTCTACTTGAATTTTTTTTTAATTTTTTTTTTTTTTTTGAGTTGGAGTCTCACTGTCGCCCAGACTGGAGTGCAGTGGCCACTTCCGGCCACCGCAGCCTCAGCCTGCTGGGTTCTGGCGATCCTTTCGTCTCAGCCTGCCAAGTAGCCGGAATTACAGGCATGCGCTACCACACCCAGCTGATTTTTTGATTTATTGTAGAGATGAGGTCTCGCTGCCCAGGCGGGTCTCGAACCCGCGGGCTCAGGCAATCCACTCACCTCAGCCTCCCAAAGGCGCGGGATTATAGGCTGAGCCACCGAGTCCGGCTGTCTACTTGAATTTGACAATGACTCAGCTACTGACTTTTGTATTTCTGTGAGTTCTGATGTCTATAATTTACATAACACTGAATTGTCCCAGGAAGAGATAGCAATATACATTCAATGTAATCCAGTTCTTGAAGCAGGCAGTGTATTGTAGTAGATAGAGCTTCGTTTGTGACATCAGACAAACCTGATTTCAAATCCTGACTTTATCACCAACTGGTTTTGAGACCCTGAGAAACTTACTTAATACCTGTGAGTTTATATTTCTTCATGTTTAAAAAGGGCACCTGTAATTTCTATCCAGTATGGTTGTTGTCATGGTAAGTGAAAGAAAATATGAGAAAATGACCCATACTGTCTCTACTGCATAAAAAGTCTCAAAGGTGAGTTCCCTCCCTTGTATAACTCACAATGTAGTAAAGAGAAAAATCTGGTTAACAAGTGATAAATATACAAGCTAGAGAAGAGCTAGGGTTTAAGAGAAAATTCAGAAAATGCATTGTGATTGATCAAGCCCCTGATATACACAAGGAACCAAAAAGATTTGAATACGTGTGTCTTGTGTAACCACCTTTACTCCTCGTGGCCTAGCTAAGGCTTTGTTGTCTCCATTTTTCATATGAGGAGAATGAGGCACTCAGAAGTTAAAGGAGTTGCCCAACGTCAAGAACTCCCAAGTAGAAGAATTGGAGTTGACCCCATGTCTGTGTGTACTACATGTGAGCCTTTCCATAACACTTCATTGCCTTCATGGAGACATTCAACAACACTGAAGACTGATCCATTACCCAGGTGTCCCACTATTCCTAGAGCTGGCAAGGCTCTGAGTCACTATGAGCCAAAGGTCAGACAAATATTAAGTCTAATCCAAGACTCTGTATAGATCTTGTGAGGCTCCTCAGAAGGTCAGGGAGGGGCTCTTGGAGTCTTCCAACTCATCCTTGGCATGAGTATCACTTCTTCTCCTGTGTAGTCTCTTAGGCTGAGGCACATCTTCAGGAATGAAGAACTTTGAGTCTCTGAGGTAAAAAACTTGTTTCTCACAAGGGTCAGGCCCTGGGGACACTGACATTAGGAAGGCTAAAGAGCAGAGAGTGAGATTAGGAGCAGGATTCAGAGGCCTATAGGCAAGTAGTCTATAGGCAAGAAGATGAAGGAACTTCTTGGGGCATCTCTCCCATCCTTTAATCACTTTCTCACTCCAATAACTCTCTTCTTCCTCATCTTCAGTAAAATGATCACTCAACTCTCATACTCAGTGATCTATCACAGAAACAAAGAACAGAGTACCATATGTTTTCACTTATAAGCGGACCTTGAGTAATTATCATAACACTATAAGAAAGGGATTGGCAGTATTGGAAAACTGCTAGGGAAGGAGGGGGTGGGATTGGCAGTTAAGGGAAACTGCCAGAGGAGGGAGGGGTACACCTCATCAACAAGGGTACATCCATAATGAACATTTGTGTACCTAACCCTGAATTGTACCCCACATTTTAAAAATAATATTTTAAGAAAATAAAAATAAAAGATCATTCAACAAACTTGGAGTCCAAAGCATTTTCCCTTCGGTGCTTCGGCAATAGGGAAACAAGAAGACTCTGGCACCATCCATTACTTCAAGAACCTCCTAGTCCAGAGAATAAGACAGACAGGTAACCAAGTGAATTGTGACCATTATTGAGGGTACTGGGCCACTGGAAGCATGTGATCTCAAGTGGGCCCAGAGAAAGAAGGTCAATGTCAACTGAATGGGGAGAACAGAGAGATCACCAATGTGGGCTAACATCCAACACAGGCACTTAAGAAAGGGTAGATTATTATGATGGTAATAATGATGATGATAGACCAAAGTTACTAAATTGATTGAAAAGATAGAGCTTGTGGGGAAATAATCATTGTGACGTAAGGAATAGGATTGTCCATAACTAGCACATGCTGCTTACTCTCTTGCCTGGACAAACAGGTTGCTAGGGTCATGGCCCTCCTCATGGTGGGAGAGGCTGCACTCATGCTCTCACACTCAGCTTCTCCTAGGATTATTGGTTTTACCAAGCTTCCCATGACCCCAGGCCTGAAGCAGTTCAGTTGGTATTCCCAAACAACTGTGAAAGGTTAGACTCTCTGACATCAATGCAGGTTTTTGACTTTTCATTAATCTAATGACTTTCGTTCTTGTCTTATCAGAAGGCAGAGCATCAGGGGCAGATTCCCCCATTGACACACTGACCCTGACACTGTTGCACAGTGTGGTCCACCAAGTCCTGGCCCTGTCTAGGGCTTGTTAAAAAAATAAACTTAGGCACATTAAATTTTTAATGAGTTTATTTGAGCATTCATGTGGTTTATGAATCTACAAGCAGTTCAGCACTTCACCAAGGGAATGAGAGGGGGAACTCTTATATGGTGTTCAGGGAAGCAAGACAAAGAAAATTCTTGATGGGTTAATGTGGAAAACCCCTTAGTTTGAGGTTAGTTGGCAGTTTCTGATTGGTTAGCTTTAGGTTTACATTGAGTTGGGTTCTATTTGCTTATGTTAGAACCCAAGGCATTGGAGCCATCTCAGCCTCGTGGCCTCCCAATTATTTTAACAGGCTGATAAAAGTATCCACGGACTCTTGCCTTCTTTTTACATGTTAACACTTATTATTTGTTTCCCTATTTCTAAAGCAAGGCTGTTCCTTAACCTATGCCATGCAATGTTGTAGAATTTGTCTCAAGCCCTGCTATGTGTGTGGTGCTAATCCCACAGAGAGCAACCTGACATGAAAACATCGCCTATATCTGAAATTTAGGCTAAACTGGCCACAGTAATTCATTCCCTCATTCAACTACCCTGAGAGGTAGGGTTTGTGATAATGCCTACTATACAGAAGTGGAAATGGAGGCACCTGTGTCACACTCAAACTCCCATAGCAGCTGAGGAATACTGAAGAGAGAGGTGACAAGACAGATGCAGCTCCTGTCATCAGGTGCTGACCAGGTGACAGATATTAAACAAACACAAATTATTGTGTCCCTACAAAGTGTCTTTGTGCCATGAGGATGCAGATGTGAGGGGGAGGGAATAGTGCAGCAGGCATTTTTGAACTAGGTGACAATGGCAAGACATCTCCAAAGAAATTATATTGGATGTGAGGTCCGAAGTGAGGCTTTTAAAGGACCCAGGTAGGGCTGTCCAAGTAGAAGGACTGATATATGAAAAGTCCTAAATATGGGACTGGGCAAAGATGGGAAGAGTGTGTGGGAGATGAGGACAGAGCAAGAAATCGGGACAGAGAATGGGACAGATCAGCCCAGTTCACGGATGCCTTACAGGGCTTTTGTACTGGGAAACCAATGGTATGAAGTTTGAAGAAACTGGGTTCTCATCGCATATCAAAGGCTGTGCATGCCAGTAGACCAGTGTTTGAATGAGTAGAATCTTTCAGCATGAGGATATTTGGGGGTGAGTAGGCAGGAGTTCAGGAGAGGTATGTCCCTGCCTATACCCAAGCATAAGTCCATGGGGCTTCAGAGGCTTGTTCTGCAGACTTCCAAGCTCTGTGGGATGGTCAAGTAAAGAATGGAACAAACACATGAATACAGGATGCCTTTGTACCCTCATTCTCCTTCCCCTTTTCCCTGTGGAATCTGTTGATTTTGAAATGCTTTTCTGGTGAGGGATATGGGGTAAACAAGCCACCATGAGAATTCTGATGCTGTGAATCCAGTCAAGGCATAATTGATATAGTCCAATTCAGTTAATGTCCCTGTTCCTCCTCTTTTGAGGACAGAAAATTCCCCTGAAGTAAATCTGATTCCCTGGGGAGACCCTGGGGCAACAAAATTGTTAGTTAGACAGTAGTCTTTGCTAAGACAACATTCAGAGACGGACTGAGATGCCTTTTCATTTCAGAAGGTTAAAAAAATACTTCTTGTTTATTCCTCTGCCAGGCTACAGGGGAAGAATTTGGAAAATTTATACACACAGACAGAAAGCTTGGTATCAAAGGGGAACTGATGCTCCCAGCTATGAAGAACAATTGAAGAATTCCCAATTCGATTCTGGGTTCTGTTTATCCTTTCATTGTGATGCATAATCACTGTTTCCTTAAGAAAGTCTGTGTATCATAATCATATTTGACTTTGCAAATCTCACATTTTCTGTGACAGAACATGCAAATGGTTGCCTTTACCTGGTGAAGATTAACCCCGATTTTGCATCTTGCAAAAAGTACAGGAAATTCTACTGAAGACACTGAAACATTATGACAGAATTCCAGAGGGCAAAAAGCACTGAGAGTTTAACCTTTCCCCAACATCCTAGCCTGCTCAGTGGCTTAGGCTTTCTGAAGGCACATCGCTGCCAGGGATGGGTGAGCACCACTCTCCCTAAAAGACCATTCTCTTGCTGAACAACTGCCTCTGCCAGAGATTGCTGTCTTTTGTTAGGGGATAGCTGCTTCTGCTAGTTTCATCCCCTATCTTTTTCTGTCCCTCTGAAGGAGTGCCTGTTTACATACTCCTGGGGACAGTCCTTCTTTGGTATATAGCGAGGGACTCTCCCACTCTCACTAGTCTTTGGGGAATAACACAGATTGTGACTACCTTGAGCAAATCATTTGACCTCTCTGAGCTTCGATCTCCCCATCAATTAAAATTTTCTTAAAAGTGATACTTATTGTTCTATGGGGCTGTTGTGATAATTCCATTATGTAATATACTCCTGGCATATACTGAACTCTGTGTAAGTGTTAGCTAATGATGTTATCATCATTCAAGGTTATTGTTGAAGCCGGGACTCTAATGAGAGAGATAGAAACCACAAAGAGCCAGCTCCGATGCAAACACACGAGGGTCTTTATTCAGGCTCGAGTCTGGGCTCACACATGAAACCCGTAGAGGCTTCATGGACCAGAGCCCTGATTCA
>NW_007253911.1:750099-753193 GCF_000164805.1 Carlito syrichta
CACAGACAAGATAGCAGACAATAGGACACAACTAACATATAAATACGTTTTTCTATGGCCGTAGAGACAAAGACAAAGCCTATCTGAAGGCAAGGCCGCACCTCTCGGTGCTGGGCTACCTTCAGATATGAGGACAGCACTATCCTCCAAATGGGGGCCTTGTGGGTGCCCGAAAAATCGGGCATACCAGACGACCCCCGCTCCTGCCTGGCTCGCCAATGCGACCGGGAGCTGAACTAAACTTAGTCTGGGTCTGCGCCTCTCGTGCCTGGACCCCCTCTGAGCCCACACTTTCCAGCACTTAGGCTCCCTCTGAGATCGAGGAACGTCTCCCAAGACCTCTGGCCAGGAGGGTCCTAGAGTGCCTCTACTCTACCTTATTCCAGCCTTATAAAATGAATATCGATATCCTACCAGAAGCGCATGTGCACTTACCCACTGGCTAAGACACTTCAGGCTGGAGTCTAGGAGGTCTCTGAAAATCTCGCTGGGGCTTCCAAATGTTGAACCCAGGACTCTAATGAGAGATATAAGGACCACAAAGAGCCAGCTCCAATGCAAACACATGAGGGTCTTTATTCAGGCTCGAGTCTGGGCTCACGCCCGAAGCAGCAGCTTCAGGGACGAGAGCCCCAATTCATAATGGCAAGCAGTTTTTATGCACAATTACAGAGGGAGGGGAAAGAACTTCAAACCTGATTCTACATGATTGGGTAATTTCTCCTAATGGGTACGGGAACACTTGGTATTGGTGGGGGCTGCCCATGATTGACAGAAACCCACTTAATGGGCCAAGTGGAATGTTAGATAAGTTAGGTCCATACAGTCCCTGCATAACATAACATGGTCATTATGGGACAACAAAAGCCAAACTTAACAAAGTTTTAAATATGAATGCTGCAAACACATACAGTGAATGTGGGGTAGAAAATCATATACTAATTCTGGGAATTTATAAAATATCACAAGCGTATTATAGCAAGGCGGTTTCTTTTAGAAAAGTCTTTGTTCCCTGCAGGTTTACATAGCCACTGCGTGTAAATTATCACTGGGATAAAAACCGGTGATAGAGAGCAGCTGGCGCCTCTGAGTCTGCTGCCACCTTGTAGGAATGTCTGAAAGGGGCTTATCGCTTTATCATTTACATCCCGTTGTAAAAGCAGAAGTTAGCCTACTAATTTGGGGCTGACAATGCTTAACCCAAGAGTTCTAAATACAAACACCACTTACACCATTATACAATTGGTCACGACCCGGCACCTGACATATGCCTAATTCTACGGGGTCTGAGGTAGGATTTAAAGTACTAAGATTTCATTTGAGGTAGAATTTAAAGTACTAAGATTTCATAAAATACATGAGATAGGAATACACAAAATATATAGTAAACATGAGGTGGGGATATATGAAATATGGTGAACTAAACACTACTTTTACAGCAAGTATGGCTTTTTAAGTTTCCTGGTTTCTTGGGTCTCTCAATAGCATGCTCTTAACCTAAGTCTACTTTTGTCCTCTCATTCCCCCCTTCTCATGAGGGTAGAGTGAATCTAATCTTAGATTCCTTTAATAGGCTGAGTTGTCTAGGGATACCTATAGATATTGTTGTTTGAGAACCATAACGTGTACAGTGTTTATTCTGGTTTTTACAAAAGTTATTAGTTTGTTTATAATACATGGACCGAAGGTTAGCAACAACAAGAGTATGATCACGGGACCTATTAAAGCAGACAATAGTGTGGTTAACCAAGGTGAGTAGTTTAACCAACTTTGAAGCCATCTTTGTCTCTGTTCTTGTTCTAATTTCCATTTGGCTAAGCCTTCGCGAACTTTGGCCATGGATTCTTTAACGACACCTGAATGATCTGCATAGAAGCAGCACTCTTCTCCTAGTGCAGCGCACAGTCCACCCTGATGCAGGAATACTAAATCTAGCCCTCTACGATTCTGCAAGACCACTTCAGATAAGGAAGTTAAAGAATCCTGGAGATGAGAAATGGAGATCTCTATTCTTTCAATGTCTTGATCTATGACAGCCCTGAGGCCATCATATTGGTGGCTCTGAGCTGCTAGAGAGGCTCTACCTGTCCCTGTTCCTGCCAGTTCGAGTCCAAAGATGACTGCCAGGGTAATGGCGGTTACTGGCTCCCTCCTCTTTCTCTGGTGGGTACTGTTGCTATACCAGTGGAGTATGTCTTCATCAGTGTGGTAGAGGATTTTAGGGAGCAGTTGGACTAACACACAAAGCCCCCGCTGGTTTGGCTTAGGACCTGTCCATGGAAGCAAGGAGTTAAACCTGTGGTACAGGCCCACCAGCTGTCTCCAGGGGGCAGGTAATAGTCTGAGCTGGTTACAGGCAGCGTAGTGTTGCATAGGGACTGAAATTCTGGTGGGGGGCGGCTTATGCATAGTCCTTGGCCCGTTACCGATTAGAGAGTGAGCCCCTGAGTTGCCGGTTGCCACCTACAAGAACTGGAATTATGCTCAGTTGTATGATTCCCCATTACTGCAATTCCTTCATAATATGAGGGCTGGACGTTATAACATAACCAGCAAGACTGGGTAAATTCTGGCCTTGTGGTATTCAGGAATGTATAAGCTTGGGTAAGTAAGTTCCATAGTGGATGCATGGGGGGTCTGTGTATGGGTTTTAGGCCAGACTGATTCATGGAGTTTGCCTGTCTAGATGAGTTTGCCATAGCCTCTATGGGACTTGGACTAATGTGTGGTGGCAGCGGTTTAGGTTCTGGGACAAGTACTGGGTTAGGTCCTATAGCCACGTGGGGGCTCTGAACTATTAATTTTATCATAAAAGTAGCTCCGGGGTCCCCTGCCCCGGCACTGTATATTCTGAGTCCCCACACTTTTCCCATCTCCCATCCTCGAGCATTCTTGCCTTTTTTGGTGAAGCTTATTGTTATGGGGTTACATTGTTCACCTCGGGTAGGGTTGCATCGTTTATGGAAGTTGGGGGTACCTGCCCTCTGTACCTGTATTAAGTCGCTGGGCTTGGCAGGGCTCCAATTTATGAAACCTGTGGTGACACAGGACCAGTTGGGGCAATAATACTGAGTGGGATTGTTACAGTTTTTAT
>NW_007253911.1:754650-755483 GCF_000164805.1 Carlito syrichta
AGCGATTGCCCCTGGCTACCGGCATGTCCGCAGTCTTGTGCCCTGGGCAATGAATGATGGTAACTGCCTTAGGTAACCAGAGGGCCTATAATAAGTTAAGGATCTCAGCCTTACTTTTAATAATTTTCCCTTCTGCTGCCAGTAGCCCCCTTTCTCTGTAGATGGCCCCATGTACATATGCCATGGAGAAGGCATACCTGCTGTCGGTGTAGATGTTTACTTGTTTCCCCGCCCCCAGAGTCAGCGCCTTCGTTAGCACGACTAATTCGGCTCGTTGTGCTGAAGTCCTGACTTTCAGGGGCTCTGCCCAAACTGTCTCCGTTTCTGTGGTCACGGCGGCCCCTGCATACCTGGCCCTGTTCCAGATAAAGCTGCTGCCATCGGTGTACCAGATGGCTTCAACGTTAGGCAAGGGCTAGTCTTGGAGATCAGGCCTCACTCCGGGTACCTGGGCCACGATTTCCTGACTGTCTTGGAGGGGCACCTCCCAGTCCAGATTGGGGAGCAACGTAGCTGGGTTTAAGGAGGCGGGAGTCTGGAACAAAATTCTAGCAGGATTTAAAAGTAAGCCCTAGTAGTGCGTTAACTGGGCATTACTTATCCATCGATCTGGAGGTTGTCTAAACACCCCTTCGATGGCATGGGGGGCAGTGACATACAGTTCCTGCCCCATGGATGTTTTATCAGCGTCCTTGACTATAGTGGCAACTGCTGCAATGATTTTTAAGCATGGGGGCCACCCTGCCGCTACTGGATCTAATTTTTTCGAAAGGTAGGCTATGGGCCTTTTCCAGGGACCCAGTTGCTGTACTAGGACTCCTTTTGCAATTCCT
>NW_007253912.1:0-1651 GCF_000164805.1 Carlito syrichta
AGGATTTTGAAACATGCTGTGTCAGTTTCACCTTCCAGATGAACTGGATACAAAAGAGTTAGTTCAGGAGGGGCTGGAGAAGAAAGATCAGCCATGCAGGCAGTATGTGATAAAGCCCCAATAAAAACTCTGGACACTTAAGACTGCCCAGTGGCTCATCATGCCTGCAATTCCAGCACTTTGGGAGGCTGAGGCGAGAGGACTGCCTGAGTCCTGGGTTCGAGACCAGCCTGGACAACTTGACGAAGCTTCATCTCTACAATAAATAAAAAATTTAGCTGGATGTGGTGGCGCACACCTGTAGTTCCAGCTATTTGGAAGGCTGAGGTGGAAGGATCATCTGAGCCCAGCAGGTCAAGACTGCAGTGGCCTTGAGTGTGCCACTGCACTCCAGCCTGGGCAGCAGAGTGAGATTCCTACTCAAAAACAAAAACAAAACACAGAAAAACAAACAAAAACCCCTGGACATCAAAGGCTCAGGGGGAGCTTCTCTAGTTGCCAATGCTCTCTAGGTATTACCACATATTGTAGTTGGGCAGAGGTGACTGTCCAGGACTCCACAGGGAGAAGATCACTGGAAGTTTTGCACCTGTGTGGCAGGATGCAGCATATGCTCAAATATATTTCTTGTATGATTGAGTGAATAAATACAGAAACATATAGCTGGTTCAGGATTAGCAGTTGGCCTCAAGGCAATCACCCGGAATAACTCCCACTAGCCCAGGGCAGGAAAGGGGTTGATAGCAGTTAAGAGGTATTTCCTTTTAAAAGGCAAGTTGCAACTTTAAAGACCCGCCCAGCACCAGGCAGGTTTTGTTTGGGAAAGGTCAAATGACCCAAAGACTAGCCATTTAATGGATATGCAAAAAGAGTGGCTAATTCACAGACCTATCCAAAAACCCCCCTTCTGAAGTTGACGGTTTACAAGCCTGCAGTTCCTGGAAACCATTTGTTTTTTGAAAAATCGGATTTTGCTGAGTACAACCTTGTAAGATTCCAAAGGAAATATAACCTTGTAAGATTCCAAAGGAAATATGTAATCACTCAACACGACCCCCTTCCCTTACCTAAACAAGGATATAAGACCCCACGTCTCCTGTTCTGGGGCGCTCGGTTTGGACGCATTAGTTCCATTGAGCCCGCTGTGCTAGCCAGTGTAATAAAGTGCCACTTCCTATAATAGTCTCGGTGTCACGGTCTCTCTATTTTTCCTGCTACACCTGGACCCCTTCCACAGCTCGCCCTATATACCCTTTCTTTTTTCTGGTTCTAATTTGTACTTGTTTGCTATAATAAAACTGTAATCATAAGCAGAGTCCCCTCTTAAGTTCTGTGAGTCATGCTAGTGAATTATGGAACCTGAGTGGGTAGTGGGAACCCCAAAATTGGTAGTCGACTGGTCAGAAGTGAGGCTGGCTTGGACTCCCACCCTGTGACTGGCATCTGAAGTGAAGGCAGTCTTGTGGAAGACTATGGCCTTAACCTTGAGTTTGGCAAGTTCGTTGCAGAAGGGTTCTGTCATCTGCCCCTAGTAGAACACCTTCATTTCCTTGCAATTTAGGACACGTGCCAGGAAATTCATTTTATTCTTCTGAAAGCAAATTATTCCTGACCCAAGACTTCAGGTTGGTTGGCATTCAAACTCAGTCAT
>NW_007253912.1:1671-2857 GCF_000164805.1 Carlito syrichta
AAAAGCTTTTCAGATATGATGAGATAAAATCAATCATTGATTCACTCTTCACATGTTTAATTGACACTCACTAGGTGCAAGGACTCGTTCTAGTCATGAACAAAACAGAAACTTCTCAGAACTTACAGCCGGTTGGAGGAGACACATGTGTCACCACAAATATTAGAAAGCACCACGCAGGAGCAAACACAGTGTAGGGTTAGAAAATAAAAGAAAGAAACCTGTTTAGACTGTTAGGAAGGGCTTTGTGTAAGGGTGACTTTTTCTTTTTTGAGTTAGAGTCTCACTTTGCCACCCAGGCTGGAGTGCAGTGGCACGCTGCTCACGGCCATTGCAGCTTCTACCTGCTGGGCTCAGGTGATCCTTCCGCCTCAGCCTTCCAAGTAGCTGGAACCACAGGCATGCATTACCATGCCTGGCTAATGTTTTGATATTGTAGAGATGAAGTCTCACCAAGTTGCCCAGGCTGGTCTTGAACCCCCAGGTTCTGCAATCCTCTCGCCTCCGCCTTCCAAAGTGCTGGGATTACGGACCTGAGTCACTGCGCCTGACCTCAAAGGTGACTTTTAAACTGAGAAGTAGGATGTCTTAGTCTGTTCAGGCTGCTATAACAAAATACCATAAGCTGGATGACTTATAAACAAAAAACATTTCTTCCTTACAGTTCTGGAGGCTGGGGTGTCATGCAAGACCCTGTTTCTCTAAGATGGCACCTTCTAGCTGGGTTCTCCCTTGGGCCTCTTTGATAGGGCACTGATCCCCTCTCCCAAAGGTCCTGGCTCTTAATACCACCGCCCTGGGGATTAGAACTCAGCATAGGAATTTAGGGAAGGCACAGACATTCACAGGATAGGGAAGGGATGAAAAGGTGCAGCTGTGGGGAGGAGGAACTTGGAGAGTGGTTCAAGCAGGAGGAACAACATGGGCAAAGACCCTGAAGCAAGAAGGATCTCTGCATATGGGAGGAGGCGTAGGCTGACCTGGTGTTCAGTGCACTGGTGGAGGCTGGAAGGAGGTGGCCATGCGGAGGGCAGGGTCCTACCACCCAGCGCCTTGAAGGCCAAGGTAAGGCAGCTGGATTTGACATGCATGGGCTATCCTAACACCAGGTGTCTACTTCAATGCAGCCTTAGAAGCTTCCATCTAAATTAGGTAAGACTCTTTGGGTTGCAAGTGGTAGCAACCC
>NW_007253912.1:2880-4718 GCF_000164805.1 Carlito syrichta
AAAGTGCGGGATTACAGGCTGAGCCACCGAGCCCAGCTTCTAGCCTATCTTTAGCATCCCTCTGACAGTGGCTAATTTCCTTTCAACACCAAGAGCACAGGCCTCAGGCTTAGGGCCTTTGTATGAAACAGGAAGTGGGAATGCTTCATTTCCGTATGGTTTAATGGTGGCTTTCTATTTATGGCACAGGATACTGGCTTTCCGTTTATTATGATTACATTCAGTTTTTCTTTTAGAATACATTTATTTAATTTAAGAAAGTGAGTTGTTGGGAGCAAAACTGCTGAGTAAAAAATGCTACAGGAGCCAGGCTCGGTGGCTCAGTCTGTATCCCAGTGCTTGGGAGGCTGAGATGAGTGAATTGCCTGAGCCCACGAGTTCGAGACCCGCCTGGGCAACTTGGCGAGATCTCATCTCTACAATACATCAAAAAATCAGCCGGGCGTGGTAGCGCATGCCTGTAGTTCCAGCTACTTGGAAGGCTGAGACAGAAGGATCGCCGGAGCTCTGGGGGTCAAGGCTGCTGTGGCCGGGAGTGGCCCCTGCACTCCAGTCTGGGTGACAGAGTGAGACTCCATCTCAAAAAAAAAAAAAAAAGAATGCTACAGGTGGTAATAAAATGTGGCAGAAAATGTATCAATAAATAAATATGCAGGTGGTACTGGATTCCTGCATTTGGGAAACACACACCTGGCTGGAAACCCTGGTCTTTCTGTCTCCAGAACTCATCAGGAATGGGAGGTGTTTCAGGTAGGAGGAATAGCACCAGTGGTGTGCTGGTAAGTGTTTAACAGCCGACTTTCTGAGCAAAACAAAGCACACCCACTAAACCTAATTGTAGCATTTGCCTGATTCCATGGTGTAAATATTCCCAATGTGCAGTCTTGTTGAAAATGGGAGCCATTGAAGGTTGTTGGATAGGAGAGAGGCTTTGAGCTTTAGAACAATTCTGGCAGCCAGGTTACATCCATCCATTCCACAAGCATTTATTGAATACCTGCTGTGTGCCAGGTAGTGTGCTGGTGTTCGGGCACAAGTATGATTCCCATGTGGTCCATGCCCTCAAGGAGCTCATGGTATGGTGGAGGAGACAGATGTCTACACAGGCAATGACAAGATGGCATTAGATGCCTGTGTCCATGGTGTGAATACTCTCGACAAGGTAAATCTGATGTCACTGGACACAAAGTGGGAAGTGACACTGCAGTTGGCTTTCTTGGGAGCAAAGGTGAGTCGGCTCCAACATACCACCCGTTGGCAAGAGTGGGCAGGGGGCTGGGGCAGGTGGTGGGAGGTGGCGAGGAGGCCCTCTGGGCAAAGGAGAGGTCAAACTGGTTAGAGAATGGGGTTGAGCCGTCAATGGTTAGAGAGTGGGGTTGAGTTGTCAATGGTGAGAGAGCAGGCTTGAGTTGTCAATGGCCTTGACAACTCAACCCCGCTCTCTAACCAGTCTGACCTCTCCTTTGCCCAGAGGGCCTCCTCGCCACCTCCCAGGGTCAAGTGGAATGGGTGACTGCTTTTTAAAATTTTTTTGTTTTAATTTTAATTTTTTTGAGTTGGAGTCTTACTTCATTGCCCAGGCTAGAGTGCAGTGGCACGCTCCCGGTCACTGCAGCCTCCACCTGCTGGGCACAGGCGATCCTTCCACCTTAGCCTTGCAAGTAGCTGGACCTACAAGCATATGCTACCACGCCCGGCTAATTTTTGATGCACTGTAGAGATGAGCAGTTTGACTCCAGAGTCTCTGCTCTTGATCACTGTGTTCTGTGTTCTTGGAAGGTTGACCCGCAGCTTGGTGGGTCAACGCTGGGGTGGCCGTGAGTGTGCCACTGCACTCC
>NW_007253912.1:5017-5842 GCF_000164805.1 Carlito syrichta
TGGAGTGCAGTGGCATGCTCACGGTGACTGCAGCCTCGACCTGTTGGGCTCAGGCGATCCTTCTGCCTCAGTCTTCCAAGTAGCTGGAACTATAGGCACGCACCACCACATCTGGCCAATTTTTTTTTTTTGAGTTGGACTCTCACTCTGTCGCCCAGACTGGAGTGCAGTGGCCACTCTTGACCACCACAGCCTCAACCTGCTGGGCTCCGGAGATCCTTCCGCCTCAGCCTTCCAAGTAGCTGGAACTACAGGTGCACGCTACCACACTCGGCTAATTTTTTTGATTTACTGTAGAGATGAGGTCTCGCCAAGTTGCCCAGGTGGGTCTCGAACCCACGGGTTCAGGCAATCCACTCACCTCAGCCTCCCAAGGCGCAGGATTACAGGTTGAGCCACCGAGCCCGGCTCAATTTTTTGATTTATTGTAGAGAAGATGTCTTGCCAAGTTGCCCAGGCTGGTCTCGAACACATGGGCTCAGGCAATCCTCTCACCTCGGCCTCTCAGAGTGCTGGGATTATAGGCGTGAGCCACAGTGCCCGGCCTAGTAGCAACTATTGAGTCAAGGATTTAGAGTCCATCCTCAGGGAGATCTGGGTTCAAACCCTAGCTGGTTAGGGTACATATCCTCCTGGAGCCTCAGTTTCCTCCTCTATGTACCTATGAGGGAACAGACAAGGCACTGGGAAGACAGCAGTGAACAAGTCAGAAAGAAGCCCTGCCCTCATGGGCCTTGCATCTTGCAGAGGAAGACAGACCATGAACCATAAACAATAAACAGAATCCATACCTAAGTAAATTGTAGGGCAGCACTGTCCAGTGGA
>NW_007253913.1:0-1177 GCF_000164805.1 Carlito syrichta
AACTTTGTGCTGAGCCATTTTTGACAACCCTATTTATTGAAAGCTTGAAACAAGCTCCCTATAAAGGATATACTAATTTACAAATATACACTTAAATTGTATAAAGAAGCTTGTACCATATAAAAAGGGTCTCAAATGTGACTGAATTTGAATTATATTTAATTTGTAAAGCCGAAACCACAGTTTTATGGGAAACAGGCACAATGGGTTTTCAGAGTGAGCCATGCCTGTTACAGTTACAGAGCTTTCAGCTTAGATCAGTAGAGTTTTTTTAGGTTACTTTTGCTTCATGGTAAAAGGTGGAGGAAAATGGGGTCAATGGCTCCCAAACACCTCCTAGCGGTCTCAGAGTCTACGGCCCTCCCTGATCCCTAACGCTCAGTGGGCCTCTGTGGCCGGCTCCCAACATCTCCTTTTTTTATTTATTAAAAAGCCATGAAACTCGGTGTTAAGCTGAGAAATGTTCAAAGCCTAAAAGATAAACAATTTCAACCAAGAATACCCTACCCAGCCAGATTAACCTTCCTCAGCGAGGGAGAATTAAAATCTTTTCCAGATATCCAATCCCTAAGAACTTATGCTGCCACCAAACCACCTCTACATGAAACAGTCAAGAAAGTACTAAACACAGAAGAAAAGGGGAAAAAAGAACAACGTTCTTCAAAAGAGTACAGGAAAAAGAATAAAATACACAGGAACCAACCCCCAAAACAAAAGAAAGACAATAAACCAAGTGGAAGAACAACTCTATAAAAACTCTATGATAGGGATGAACTCTCACATCTCAATAATTAGCCTGAATGTGAATGGACTAAATGCACCACTGAAAAGACATAGAATGGCAAAAAGGATAAAATATCACCAGACAACAATATACTGCCTTCAAGAGACCCATCTCACTAGAAAGGACATGCACAGACTCAAAGTAAGAGGATGGGAAACAAATTTTCAAGTGAATGGAACACAAAAGAAAGGAGGATTCGCGATCCTAATTTTAGACAAAATACCATTTACGCTATCAAAATTTAAAAAAGATACAGAGGACCACTACATAATGATAAAAGATTCACTCCATCAACAAGAAATATCTATCCTAAACATATGCACCTAACATAGGTGCACCAGCTTTTATAAAGCAACTCGTAGGAAAACTAAAGGAACACCATCATAACTGGGG
>NW_007253913.1:1968-2538 GCF_000164805.1 Carlito syrichta
AGATCACCAAAATAAAAGCCCAAATCCAGGACATAGAAGACAAAAAGATAATACAAAAAATCAACGAAACAAAAAGCTGGTTCTTCAAAAAGATAAACAAGATCAATGGTCCCTAGCTAGGCTGACCAAGAAAACAAGAGAAAACCCAAATAAACACAATCAGAAACACAAAAGATGAAGTCACATCTGACCCTGGAGAAATACAAAAGATCATCAGAGACTGCTATGTACACTTGTATGCAAACAAACTTGAAAACCTCAATGAAATGGAGGATTTTCTGTCATCACACAACGTACCTAGGTTGAAACAAGAAGAAATTGAGACTCTAAGTAGACAATAACAATTAAGGAAATTGACTATGTCATAAGAAAACTACCTACAAAAAAAAGCCCTGAACCAGATGGCTTTCCAGCAGAATTCTACAAGACGTTTAAGGAGAAAGCGATTCCAATCCGAATGAAGCTATGTCAGGCGATTGAGAAGGAAGGAACCCTCCCCAAATCATTTTATGAAGCTAACATCACATTGATATCCAAGCCAGGTAAAGATCCAACAAAGAAAGAGAACTA